>NC_133335.1:15574066-15686566 GCF_042186555.1 Aquarana catesbeiana
GTCACCCAATGTCCTATGGAACGTGGATATGATAGAAACCTCCAGTGTTCATTTGTAGGACTGTCTTATGTATCTCAGTGAGAGAACAATTTAGCATTCCCGTACGGATATCGTTGTCATTGTTGTGTTGGGCGCACTGGCCAGTACTCTGCAATACTATCAGGAAGCCCCTTTCACATGAACAATGTTGGGGCAGCTACAAAATCACTCTTCTAAGCATTTTTGTTGCTAGGAAAAAAACGAATGGCAGTCAATGAAAAAGCCTTAATTTCAAAAGATTTGTAGCTTTATTGCCTCTTCATGTTATCCAATGCAGCTGCTGATGATCGCGGCACACAGCTACAGCAGCAAATTCACATGTGGAAATAAGCAGGATTATATTTACTTCAAACCTTTGCTACAAATTCATAGTGTGTCCATGGCTCTTCGGCTGAAATTCTACCCATAAAATGTGATTATAGAATTCCAAATTATTGTATGCTAATGGGATGAAAGGGGAAGGAGATTTGCCCGGGAGGAGAATCAGTGTGACAACGGCGAATATTGATTTGCTGTTGTAACACACCTGGGTGGGCTCGGAGCGCACCCTCTGCGCCCCTGAGCCCACCCTATATCGACGCCTATTAGAGCCTCTGGCTCTAATCAGTACTTAAAAAAAACGGCCCCTCCGCATTGGAATCCATGCGCCGTGTCTTGAAAGGGGGCCGGACGCATGGATAGGGGAGGCGGCGATGGACAGGGAGGGTCGGCTCCCGTGCCCCATTAAATGGACGGGCACGCACCTGTTTGGCAGGCCAAATAGTTCCCATATATGTAAATGTATTGTCCTGTGTATTTAGCTGCTTCCCTGGAGTATAACTAAGATACCCTTAATCAAATGTAGATCAATAACACATATTTATTGTAGTGTTCTAACCTGTTTATGACAATCATGAATGATGCTAGACATGTGCGATTTAGTTTCAATTCGTACGAATTTTTGGAAATGCGTACATTCGTGAGGCTTCGAAATACGAATTTTTATGCATACGAATTTTGTGCGAAATTTCGTTTACGAACTTCGGATAAATTTATCATAACAAACTTTCGTTATCGTTACGAAAAAGTTAACGAAACTAAAAGTTAAAAACCCAGGAAGTCAGCAGAGCACAGGGATGGTGGGAGCCCCTCATAATGATAAATTTATCATAACAAACTTTCGTTATTGGTAGAAAAGTTTACGAATGAAAATTCTTATTTCGTACGAATCCGAATTGAATTTCGGACATGAATTACGAATTGATTTTAATACAAAATGAAACGAAACTAATTCATTGACGGCGCACATGTCTAAATGATGCCATCTCCAACTAGGGTGGCCACCTGTCCGGGATTCACCCAGAAAGTTCGGGTTTTGAATCATGTGTCCGGGTTTCAGTCGACCTGAAACCCGGACACAATATTCAGACAGCAATGTAGCTCAGAACAGTGCCTGATAGGAGGGTGAGGGGGCGCTATGCACTCCACATTACTGTTCTCTTTGGAGCGCCCAAAGGTGTCTCAGGTCTTTTACAATCCTATAGACCAGTGATGGTGAACCTTGGCACCCCAGGTGTTTTGGAACTACATTTCCCATGATGCTCATGCACTCTGCAGTGTAGGTGAGCATCATAGGGAAATGTAGTTCCATAACATCTGGGGTGCCAAGGTTCGCCATAACTGCTATAGAGTATGCTAAAAAAAAATTTTTTTTTGCTGTGCACCACTAAAGTGTTTGGGTTTGGCTTGAAGAAAAAGTGGCAACCCTACTGTATCTCCAACTCTTTAGAGGAGCAAGGGGTCTCATATGAGGCTGATTGGCCAGTCTTTGCATACGATGTCCCTATCGGCACTGCAGTGCGGTCTATTTGGGGATATGATCTAATAACGGTGCAGATTTGTCTGACAGGAGGAGAAGGTGACTTTTCTCTGTCTCTGGGAGGTAGGAAAACATGACCTCACCAGTCCTACCCTGTATGTTCCCTTTTATCCGAGACCTTCCCGTGCCTCCACCTTGGGTGACATCATGCTCCTCCGTGCTTCTTTTCACTCTCGCAGATTCCCTTTTTCTTCTTAGTGAAACATTAGATCCCATAGTATTAACTTCAGATCTAGCTGCGTTTTGTTTTCCACTACTTTACCGTTCTGTATCTGAATGTCCCGAAGACTGGCCAAGCCTTGGACTGCCAATATGGAGCCAGTTAAAGCGCATTAAAAAATTTGTGATCGCAGTAAAAGATAGCTTGATGGCCCGGAGTCATGTCTGCTTCATAACATTCCAGCAGATTATAAGAGTCCCTTTCTTCTGAAAAAATAAAAATAACGCGGAGCTGTTGTATAATGACTTGATCTGTGTTCTGTGGCCTTCAGTCATCTGGCATGTCTATACTGTGCTACACTTCTCTTTCTGGAACAGGGAATGTTGACTCTCCTAGTCCTTCACTTGGAACTCTGAGAACTCTTAGGAAGTGGGCTGGGGCTGCCATGCCTGCTGAGCTTTTCAGATTACCAGTGAGGCTCTGGATGGTAACTTGAAGGGACCAGCGTCTGAAAACACCTCTCCTTATCGCTCATAGCCGTGTCATATTCCTCCTTTCATTTCAAGCATGTATAACAAAGTATACATACCTCCCAACTGTCCCTGATTTGGAGGAACTGTCCCTGATTTGGAGGGACTGTCCCTGATTTGGAGCAATGTCCCTCTGTCCCTCATTCCTCCTCATTTGTCCCTCATTTTGGTCTGATCTATATAGTTGTATATAAAATGCACTTTTTATCTATCTTAAAGTGTTTCCTAGCGCTAAACCTTTCATCTGATTTCTAAATGTCTGCATTTGTAAATTCCAAAAGGCAATATAAAGGAATAGTAGTGGTAAAAAAAAAAACATTTGTGGGTTTAACCAATCTTGTTTTTTTTGTACAATTCTCCTTTAAGGGGGCGTGGCAAGGGGTGTGCCCTATGCCTGCATATTTTTTCTGATAGGTGTCCCTCATTCCCATCTCAAAAAGTTGGGAGGTGTGAAGTATAGTTGGCACCTAAATAAATGAAATGGTCAACAAAGATCGTACATTCAGAAATTTGTGATAAATTAGACTGAATAAAAGCTCTAACAAGCAGAGCTGCCAGCATGTGTGCAGGTGAGCTGCTGAAAGAGGTTAGTAAAAAGCTGGAGATCTGCTGAATGGGGGTACTAATGAGCTGGGGTTCTACTGGAGCAGAGCAACTAACAAACGGCACACATGGTGTGCAACATGGGAACATTATAGTGGAAAATTAATTGGACTGAGCAGCAGAGGATCAGCAAAGCTGGGGGACCAGAGCAGGAGAAACTAGTAGATATCACAGATGGTGCACAACATGGGGAAAATATAGCAGGAGGCAAGCGAGGACCGAAGAGAGAGGAAAACCAGAGGATCAGCAGAGCTGGGAGTTACTACTGAATGGGGGATCAGCAGAGCTGGGAGTTACTACTTAGTGGGAGATCAGATCACTAGAGCTGGGGGTTAATACAGAGGAAGGAATCAGCAGAGCTGGGGGTTAATAATGAACAGGAGGATCAGCAGAGCTGGGAGTTACTACAGAGCAGGGGATCAGCAGAGCTGTGAGTTACTACAGAGCAGGGGATCAGCAGAGCTGGGGGGTTACTACTGAATGGGGGGATCGTCAGAGCTGGGGTTAATACTGAACGGGGGATCAGCAGAGCTGAGAGTTACTACAGGGCAGGGGAACATCAGAGCTGGAGGTTACTACAGAGCAGGGGATCAGCAGAGCTGGAAGTTACTACAGAACAGGCGAGTTGCTGAGGTTAGTAAAAAGCTGGGGATCTGCTGAATGGGGGTACTAATGAGCTGGGGTTCTACTGGGCCCCTTTAAAACAAATAGAAAATCAACACACACACACGGGGCATTTTCCAAGCATCAAAAAAAGTCACTGTAGCATCAAAAAAGCATATTGACGCTGGCAGGTGCTTTAATGTGTGTTAAAGTCGCAGAAAATGTAAATGAGCCCCAACAGATATTCCAGCCTTTATATAGAGGACTTTGGTAGACACTGAACACTATTTTATGTCTGAGATTTGTTTGGTTTCATTCTGTTTTCGGTGGAACGGGTTGAGCTCGCTGGTAATAAATGTTGCCCGATGTGGGCGGAGTAATATAATACAAATTGTGCCATTGTGGGGAATATGAATCTCGCTAATGGGATCAAACAGCAGAATTGTGTAGAAAAGAATTCCTGAAACTGAACAGGAGACCACCACTAATACAAACCGATAGGCTGAACTGCTTGTTGGTTACTAGGAGGCGGAGCAAATTAGGCATTTGGGATTGTTTTTATTGTCTTTGGAATTGTCCGATGTTGAAGGCCGATGTTCATTGTTCCCAGGCAGTGTTCTGCAGAATTTGCTGTTTATCAAACAGGCCCTGCTAGTTTTATGGGAGTACAAGTTCTACAAAAGCCTGTCCTGTCTTGATCCTGACTGTTTCTAAACAAACACGTTGAGGAATAAATGGGGAACAGTGTAGTGTTGGCACCGGGGATATACTGGGCTCCAGCAGCTTTGGCTGGTTTTGGTTTAAGTATAGTGCCTAAGGGTTGGCTTCAAATTCGGCATTTCCTGTGGAGACAACCCACCAAGAATACGTTGTGTAATGGTCTCATCCTGCTACTTGGATTTTTTTTTTAACCCTGTATCTGAGATAAAAAGTTTGTTTTTGTTTTTTAGATTTCAGATTTTGTATTGATCTTATCAAGCTCTCCTGGTAAGGTGTACAGATATGGTTATTAAATAATAGTAATAATACCAATAGTAATACTATGGGCCTTGCTGTGTAAAGCATTTCAAATGCTATTTTTAAGCTGGCCGTAGATGAAGTGATTTTTTCTTTCCTGCAACCCGTGGTTGCAGGAAAGAAAATGACTCCATTTCCCCCATCAACACAGTCAGTGTCCCTCCTGCGGGGCCATTGTGTTCTCCCAGCAGAGCAGGGGAAGCCGTCCCTGCTGTGAGAACACAGTTAGGCCCCTTTTACAGGGTGGGGGGGACCCGCTCAGTGGAGTCCGCCAGCTCAGCGGAAGATCGATCCGTTGATCTCCACTGAGCCGGCGGATGACAGGTCCGCACTGTTTGAGCCCCGCTGATTCCTATGGGGAGATCGGACGAAAATGGACAGCATGTCCGTTTTCATCAGATCTCATCCGATCCGCCAAGACGGATGGCCGAACATATCGCCATACATCTGATTTGAGCGGATCGGATGGACACATCTCCGCTGACATCCGCCTGCCCCTAGGAGGCGAAATAATTGCGTGTAAAATCAGACAGGCTGGTTGTACCCAAGTTGATCAATCAAGATGGGTACATTCAGCCTGCCCACACATGGTTCTGATCTCAGCTGGTCCCTGGCTGAACCGGTTGAGATTTGAACCATCTATGGCCAGCTTTGTAGACCTTCTTAGTATGATAGGACCTTCCTTCATAATTGTTGGGTGAGAGGAATAGCAGCATTCATGTCATTTTCTCCAGTGTTATCTTTACCTTTGTATTGATCTCTGGCACTGTATCATCTCTGGATTTATGACCTTTTTTGCCAGTTCAGTCATTTCTTTTGGCTGGTTTTATCATCTGCTATTAACCTTTAGGTTACTGAGTTTAACACAAGGATGCTTCAGTACTTGTGTATGTGAACTACAATAAAACAACTTTAGTTTTCACAAACATTTTACACTTTCTGATAAGTTAAAAAAAAAAAAGCTGCTGTATCAGTCATATAAAAGAAGAAGAAGAAGAAAAAAAAAAAACAGCCATTCCTTACAGCAACCATTCTGAGAATGTAGAAAAAATGATCCGCACTCCGGTTGTTGCTCTTAAAACTTCTTCATTTAATTGAATAGCCACAGTGAACAATTGCAGATTAAATCAGTTGACGCGTTTCAACCTATAAGGCCTTAGTCATAACCATGGGTGGTTATGACTAAGGCCTTATAGGCTGAAATGCGTCAACTGATTTAATCTGCGTTTGTTCACTGTGGCTATTCAAAAAAGTGAAGACATTTTAAGAGCAACAACCGGAGTGTGGATCTTTTTTTCTACATTACTCTATTCAGCCAGCAACTGTGGATCGAGCACCTGGTATCTATGTGGTGTATGGGTAGTAGCACTGGCTTTTCTGTTTATAGTCTGAGAATGTGTCAGAACATTTTTTAACACCAGAGACATGCTCCCAAATCAAAACTATTGTACGAGACCAAAAAGTAACTCATTTGAAGTGGTTAGGTTCTACTTCATTAAGTAAATCTTCTTTTAATGATTATGTGATACTTCTCTTTATCCTGTGAGCTCATTAAAATTGTCAGTGATAAGTTCTTTACTATGAAGGGTAGTGTGGATTAAAAGAAAAAGAACGTGGGGAGGGAATTTAAAGGCACCAATGGACACAAAATTGTATCAAATATAGAAAAGTTTATTATACATACAATTAAAAAAATGGATAAAAAGATAAAAGAACATGCACACAATATACATGTTACATACAAACAGAAAAAAAATGCTAAAGATTCCATTCCTCAAAGGAGCAGGGCACCCCAACGCGTGTCAACTCGAGTCTTCTTCAGGGAGTTCTTTATTTTAGAGTTCAATGAATGGACATTACAAAATAAATGTCAATTAATGACCTGCAAAAAAGATTAGATATTTACATACAAAAGACGCATGTCAACAATGTAGGTATATCTTACAATGTATGGATTAGAAGATTTACATGCAGACACCAAGGTGGTTCCAAGGAGTCCAGAAGCCAGGAGGCAATTCAAAAGAAGGTATCCTAATGATATAATTAAGATTGTATAAATATCAAATCCAAAATATGGCCAGCCAGACTCCCACCCTCAGTAAAGGGGCATGGAACATATAGTCAGCATGGAATCTGGCTGGCAAGTTCCCAACAAGTGTATACATCTAGGTAAAGAGGTAAAGAGGTGCAGTGCTTATTTAAATATAGTCCGTCAATAGTTAAAAGTTCATAATAAGCCAAAAAAATCTTGAGGTGAATCCTGGTATACTGGGCAGAACAGCCATCACCAACACCCAAAAAATACTGACTCTTACCCTCAGTAGAAGGGATATGCACAGTGGGTAATCAAATGATAGTGCCAGCGATCATCCTACATAGACTGGTCCGCTCCACCAGGGTTACACTGATCACACTCCCCAGGAATGGATATCCATGCTCAAAAGTCACCATCACTCATCAAGGAGACCAATGGGCGAGCCCCAGCATCAGCAGTGGTACTCTCAGGAATGAAAAGAGGAACGCTCATTGCGCAGACATCCAATATGTAAATGTATTAAGTAAAAAGAAGTTTTGCACTCGCATTATCAAAGATACAAGCAGGCACATGGAAATGACCAGCGTTTCCAACCAACAAAATGGCCGCCGCGTCCCGGTTCACATCCGCGTCACCCGGCCCTTCCCTACGCGTTTTGTCATCAAAAGGCGTCATCAGGGGACGAAACATGTGTTCTTTCCAGTATACCAGGATTCACCTCAAGAATTTTTGGGCTTATTATGAACTTTTAACTATTGATGGACTATATATAAATAAGCGCTGCACCTCTTTACCTATTCATTTTATTGTATCCAGTAATATAGCGTCAGCTGCTGTTTTGTCACTATTGAACTCTAAGCGCAACAGATTTGTATTTTTAGTGTATACATCTGTTTTATGGCAGTTTATAAATAAGGGGACTAGCAAGTAATACTTACTTTAATATACCAGTGGATCCTATATGTGAAAGTATTTTTAACCACGAATTGTCACGATAAGTAGACGATCCAACAGGAAAAACAACCATAAATCTCGACTGCCTATAAGTAGAGAGGATTACTATGAGGACATCTTGTCATAACATTTTGGCGAATATTTACATATAGTGTTCATGATTCTCGGCAGCGGCTATAAGCGTAGGATGTTATTTAAATAATGACCTCTTTTCCTGTCACCACCAGTATCTCCACTTTAACATTTTCATTGCCATAACAATCTATCACTTTTTTTTTTTTTTTTTACTGCCCCCCCTCACTAAGTTGAGTTCAGTATACACTTTAAAGTGGTTGTAAACCCTTCCATATACCCAGTGAAGTGACCAGCCTCAGGTGAAACACAGAGATGAAACAAATCCTCCTACATAAGTTGTACCTGTTTATCCGCAGTCCTCTCTTCTCTATATCTGTTCACAGTCCAAAATTTATAAAGCTTGTCTGACTGTTCAGAAAAAAAGGGGGAGAGAGAGCTGAGGTTACACTCTGCAAAGCTCAGTGAAGAGAAGTCTAAGAGCTGATTGGAGGGAAGGGACAACCCCCCCCCTCCCCTCCACACAGGAACAGAGCTGAGGCTGTCATTCACAGGCTGTGTGCTGGAGCTCCCTCCCCTGTCATCTTTTTCCTCTTGGTGTCAGGAAAACTTGTCAGGTGTAATTAATGCTGGTAGCAGAGGAAGCAGGCAGCAGACAGAAATTAAATTTAGTGCTCTGAGGTTTACAACTAATTTAACTTACAGTCTTGCTCCCCCCCCCCCCCCCCCGAGGCAGCAAGAAGTGGTAGTTTGGAAGTGATCTTATAACAGTGTCCCCTGGCTCCCGGACCCCTGCCAGGTTTTATGTAGTTGGATCTTTTTGTTGGTTTCAAAAAAAAGGAGGATGCAGACAAAAAGGAAAGGCAACAGTATGACATTTATGGCTTCTTATTTTATCTTCTTTAAATTAGGACTATGGGCAAAACATGTTTTTTTTTTTTTTCCATTTTGGATAGAGTAAGGGCGGGTTATAACCCCTGTCAGATTTTTTTTTCGCCATCTGTGTTCCACCAGAACTAGTGTCCCCATTGGAAGATTTCCCCTTTTATTACTTTTCTGGGGACAACACAAAAATTGGGGTTTTCTTTTTACTTTCACTTTCAATGATAATGTTAAACAGGACAAATAGAGCGGGTGACTCTCCTTAACAGGGGCACAGACAGCAATAAAAACTGACAGGGGCTCTAAATCCTCTCCACTCTGTCCAAAACAAAAAAAAAAAAAAAAGTTTTGCATTTAGTTATACTTTAAGGTACTGTGCGTCTGGTATCCGGGGATTGAGTCATTCATGTATAGTGCAGTGAGGGGTTTCGGGGTTTCAGTATAGTTCAGTTCACAAAACTGTCTTCTCATACAGTAAGAAAATATAGAGTATTCCAGTGCTTTATACTCCTTTTTTTTATGCTATAAAAATGTAAAACTTGCAGAAAACACAATTATATTAAGCACAAATCATGTATTGTCATGTAGTGTGTATGTAGTGTCATGTAGTGTGTGTAGAGTCGTGTACTGTAGTGTGTGTATTGTCATGTAGTGTGTGTAGTGTTGTGTCATGTAGTGTGTATGTAGTGTCATGTTGTGTATATAGTGTCGTGTTCTGTATGTAGTGTGTATGTAGTGTCATGTAATTTATGTAGTGTGCATGTAGTGTATGAAGTGTCATGGAATGTATGAAGTGTCATATAGTGTATGTAGTGTTATGTAATGTGTATATAGTGTTTGTATTGTGTATGTAGTGTTGTGTATGTAGTGTCATGTAGTGTTTGTATTGTGCATGTAGTGTTATGTAATGTGTATGTAGTGTTTATATTGTGTATGTAGTGTCATGTCGTGTTATTTAATGTGTATGTAGTGTTTGTATTGTGCATGTAGTGTTATGTAATGTGTATGTAGTGTTTGTACTGTGTATGTAGTGTGTGTAGTGTGTATGTAGTGTTTGTATTGTGTATGTAGTGTTGTGTAGTGTGCATGTAGTGTTATGTAATGTGTATGTAGTGTTGTGTAGTGTGTATGTAGTGTTTGTATTGTGCATGTAGTGTAGTGTGTATGTAGTGTTGTGTAGTGTGTATATAGTGTTGTGTAGTGTGTATGTAGTGTTTGTAGTGTGTATGTAGTGTTGTGTAGTGTTTGTATTGTGTATGTAGTGTTTGTATTGTGTATGTAGTGTTTGTATTGTGTATGTATGTAGTGTTGTGTAGTGTGTATGTAGTGTTTGTATTGTGTATTTAGTGTTGTTTAGTGTGTATGTAGTGTTTGTATTGTGTATGTAGTGTTTGTATTGTGTATGTAGTGTTGTGTAGTGTGTATGTAGTGTTTGTATTGTGTATGTAGTGTTGTGTAGTGTGTATGTAGTGTTTGTATTGTGTATGTAGTGTTGTGTAGTGTGTATGTAGTGTTTGTATTGTGTATTTAGTGTTGTTTAGTGTGTATGTAGTGTTTGTATTGTGTATGTAGTGTTTGTATTGTGTATGTAGTGTTGTGTAGTGTGTATGTAGTGTTTGTATTGTGTATGTAGTGTTGTGTAGTGTGTATGTAGTGTTTGTATTGTGTATGTAGTGTTTGTATTGTGTATGTAGTGTTTGTATTGTGTGTGTAGTGTGTATGTAGTGTTTGTATTGTGTATGTAGTGTTGTGTAGTGTGTATGTAGTGTTAATCACCACATACAATACAACTCTTTACTTGAATTATTTACTTTTTTATTATTATTATTTCTTTTTTCATAAAATAGTTTACAACAACTCCCTCACCGCCTTTTCCATCACTTGAAAATAAGTGGTTACTGCTGAGGCTACATAATATAAATATCACTAACGCCGATATAAAATAAAATGAAGCTCTGCTGAAGCCAAAACTAAGACGCCGCTTTGCCAGCAGCCCATACCGAATGGAAAGACGAGTTTTGGGTGGTATCGGCTTTTCGTATACCAAGCTTGTGAGATCTCTATATATACTTGTTTCCTACCGTGGTTTAATAAGATACAGAGCAATAAAAAAAAAAAATAAAATATTACCAAGTAGCTGAATTGTAACAAAACCACAATGGCAATTAATACGACATTTTGTATTTGTCTTGAAGAACTTTGTTACGGTTCTGGTGAGCTGACATGCCTGACATTTTTCACACCTTTAAAATGTGTACTAAGCCTTTGGCTTTGTGGTTTAGAGGGAAATATTCTGTATACACAATCACTAGGAGGTGCCAAGTCACTGGCCGCCCACTTAAAGGCAAGATCTGTTGTGCGGGTAATATATATATTTTTGTAACAGTGTTGTGGGTAATATAATTTAACTACTGGCATTCCATTAACAAGTGCTACCCTTATGGGGGGGGGTCCTGAAATGCGTGGCTGACATATGATTCCTCCAGTATGGGATGGAAACTGTTAAAGCTCTGGCTCTGTAATAGAGGATATCGCCATTCTCTGGCACACAGCTAAGAACAGTTGAAGAAAATGTCTACTATGAAATTTCTGATTTTTAGTGGTTTCTGGGTCCATTTCAAACACCAGGATAGGCCTGCACCATTCGCGGAAAATCTGCAATGTTCACTTTTTTTTTTTTTTAACACTCAGACAAAATAATTTTCTTTAGTTGTATTCATTTGTTAGGAGGGGGGGGGATTCTTAGGCTTTTTTTCCCCCCTTAAACCATTTCTGATATATAAGCATAGGTTACTGACTGGGTATTCATTGGCACCACATCCCTTGTTTAGATATAAAGGCGCACATCAGAAGGAATGGGACTTTTTAGGGTGCTTATAACACAGCCAAACAATGTTTATCAACAACATTGCTCAGCACTGAAAGAGAGCTAAAAAGAAACACTGTATCTTTCTGTTCACTTACAGATCAAAGGGATGAACTTCGGTCTGTAAATGAACTCACTTTAAACTTAAAGCAACCTTTTCCAGTAAAATAAAAATAAAAAATTTGGGGGGGCTTTTCTTAAATTGTTCCTTTGTTTAACCCTTTTGTTAACCCTTAATTTACTCTAATCAGCCTTATTATCTCCTTATTCTCCTTCTCCATTTAATTATTATTTTCCTGCTGACTTCTTTTTTTTATTTATTTACTTCTATTTTATAAATTATTAATAATTAAAACTTTTTAATTTTATTAGTTTGCTCATGAATATTTTTATACCTTTTAACCTATATATACATGTTTCACATTTAAAAAAAGGCGCAAAATTAAAAAGGAAAAAAATGATTTAATTTGTAAAATAACTTTTCAATGCTTTGTATCATTGCTGACAGCTGAAGTGTATCGTGATCTTTATTCTATGCAAAAAAAAAAATTGTCATTCTTATTTTATCCAGAATCATGCAGCTCTATTAAAGCGGAGTTCCAATTAAAAAAAAAAAAAAAAAAAAAAAAGAAAGAAAAGTCAGCAGCTACAAATACTGCAGCTGCTGGCTTTTATTAATTGGACACTCACCTGTCCCAGGGTCCAGTGATGAGGGGGAACGAAGCCGTGCTCGTCTCCCCCTCCTCTCTGCGGCGCCGGCATTGCCACTGTGGGCGTCCGGCTGTGGCTTCACAGCCGGGCATCCACTGCGCATGCGCGAGCCACTCTGCGCGCTGTGACTGGCCTGGGCAATCATCTGGGACCTGTGACATGTCCCAGATGATTGCCGAGAGGGAGGAGGGAGAGGTGATCATCCTTCCAGCCCCGCGGTGCCCCAGGAGGAAGTGGGAGCTGGGACCCTCTAAAAAGAGGGTTTCCGCTCCCCCCCCCCCCCAAAAAAAAATTACATGTTAGATGTGCCATGTCAGGGGGGTCATCTTCCCTTAAAGCGGAAGTTCCATTTTTGGGTGGAACGCTGCTTTAACTAATCTCTGCATCTGATTGGCAGATTGGGAAGGGTTGTGTGTGAATGTAGCAGGATGAAGTATAGATGTCTGCTGCTATATGGACCAGGATAGCCAATCAGATTGCTCCTGGAGCAGTCCGGGTGTGCGGTTTCCGGACACCCTGAAGTAACACTTACCTGCGTCTCTGCTAATGGTATCTGTTGTTGTAATAGTGATGTGGGTTAGGTGTAAATGGGAGATCAGTGTTCTTATCCCTCAGGAGTTCTTAGTATTATAACTGATGATTTGTGTTTTTTTTTTCAGTCATTTGAGCTCTCAGTATGTTGATTTGTGGCACAACAGACCCGCTTAGCATTCTTGGTATTTCAGTATAACATTACTTGGCTTTGTTTAGTCAGCAGCATAACTTTTTAGTTTTAGAGAAGAAGCTCTGAAATAGCGACTCTTTCATACCTCCAAACCTTCCAAAACTGGAAGATGGAGCCATCTGGAAGCAGTTGTGGGCAGTGAGGAGCTTTGTGTTGCCATCTCCCTCCCTCTACATTGCTTTGTAGAAGTTTTCATACCCTCCTGTATACATCTGCACCCTCGGAGTGCTGCTCAGCTGTGCCGTCCAGATTTTCCTAATACAAGGGAGGTCATGACTGCCAAATGGAAAACGTGAGATTAGTCCTGAAGTGCCAATTGTTCTTGTTGTGCATGGCAACCAGTTAAGCTGGTCAAACATGGATTGAAATTCAACCGGTTCAAGGACCGGACAAATTTCGATCCATGTACGGCCACTGTGATTGAACAGAAGTCGACCGGCTTCTGTTCAACCACCCCGTCGGACTTTAGCCGCTCAATCATAGCTGCAGGCTATAGCCTTCAGTGCTGATCTGTGTATTGGTAGGGAAGTCTCCTCGTTGTTAGATTACGAAGAAACAGCGGGGAAGATTCTCCCATCCAACTCAACGTTATCTTGCTGTATTAAAGTATTGGTATTAGTATAAATGATCTGGTTCCCAGATAGCAAGTAATTGTGCTGCAAGTTTGAAAATGACTTGCTAAGCTATTGCTAGACTTGCCCGGCTTCACAAATTTGTTGCACAATTGCAGCAAGTCCGCATTGCATGACCCCAGATCAACTTTCTCTGCAAGTCTGCTGCAAGTTCTGGTTCAGTTATGTTGTGCAATAGTCATCCCACCACAGGGGGTCACTGTGGCTGAGTTTTCCTGCTGTAGACTTGCAGAGCTCTTGCTGTAGACTCACCATTGCAACTTTGTTCTTGCTAGAGTCTTGCTACACAAATGTGCTACAAATTGGAAAAGAGTCAACTAGAACTTGTGCTTCAAGCGCTCTGCAAGTGTTTGACTTAACTTGCTGCACATTTTCACTGGCAACAGACTTACAGTTCAACATTGCCACAAATTTGTGGCAAGTTATCCTTGCTATTTGGGTTCTACACCTCTCCACGTTCTCCTTGGCTTGTACTGTAATGTAATTGTAAAGAGAAGTATGGTATTTTTTTTTTTAAATCGTACTTACCTAGGTGGATGCTGCATCTGCCCCCCCCCCGCTCTAAAAACTGAGCGATCAAACACTGCAGATCGCTCGGTTCTCAGAGCTTCCTTAGCAGAGAGCTGGTGACTGTCAGCTCTGCCCCTCCTCATACCACCCCGCAAACACTGGTGCGCTGGGCTGTGGAGGGGGTGGGAGCGGCCAGGTCAGGCTCTCAGCGGCTCGCTGAGCCAGGTGCCGGTCCAGGCATGTGGACAGATCCGGACCTCATTGTCGCAATCTTTTCCCAGCCTGGACCAGCTCTGTGACGTCAGCTGACAGCGGGCTGAAGCTCAAAATGGGTCACAAGAGAGCAAAAAAATCTGCACAGGAGAAGTACAACCAAATGAAGGTGCTGCAACACTACGAAGAGGTCCAGATACAACTTCATTCCAATAAAAGTCAGAGGGGCAATCCAAAATGTATCCAACGTGGGGGATCCAAAAACACCCCCTTTGTCAGTGCTTGGTTGAAAACAATGTGAATAGAATAGAAGTGAACTGCACCTTTTTATTGTTATTCCAGTGTGACAAGCACGGGCCTTATTCAGTAGTTGGTTTGGCAGCAACCGTGTGAGCCGAACAGCCTCCTGATGAAGAAGTCATTTTTGGACCCTCAGAAAGTCTTGGATACTTTTTGGATTGTCCTCCTGACTTTTATTGAAATAAAGTTGTATCTGAACCTCTTCGTAGTGGTGTGGCACTACAAATTCCATTTTTGTTCTCCTGATGAAGAAGTCATTTTTGGACCCTCAGAATGTCTTGGATACTTTTTGGATTGTCCTCCTGACTTTTATTGAAATAAAGTTGTATCTGAACCTCTTCGTAGTGGTGTGGCACTACAAATTCCATTTTTGTTCTCCTGATGAAGAAGACATTTTTGGACCCTCAGAATGTCTTGGATACTTTTTGGATTGTCCTCCTGACTTTTATTGAAATAAAGTTGTATCTGAACCTCTTCGTAGTGGTGTGGCACTACAAATTCCATTTTTGTTCTCCTGATGAAGAAGACATTTTTGGACCCTCAGAATGTCTTGGATACTTTTTGGATTGTCCTCTTGACTTTTATTGAAATAAAGTTGTATCTGAACCTCTTCGCAGTGGTGTGGCAGTACAGATTCCATTTTTGGTCTCCTGATGAAGAAGACATTTTTGGACCCTCAAAATGTCTTGGATACTTTTTGGATTGTCCTCCTGACTTTTATTGAAATAAAGTTGTATCTGAACCTCTTCGTAGTGGTGTGGCACTAAAAATTCCATCTTCGGTACATCCTGTGTATCAAGGCAGTTAAATGGGGGGGGTCACTCTAATGGGGACACGGACCGCCATAATCCTATGAGAGAAGGTCTAACCCTTACCTATGCTATCCCAATATAATAGTTCTGGCTTCAAAGCTACTCACTGGTTGCACATAGATCTTCACAATATTGGCTTGCATGGGAAGTCATGTATAAAAAATAATGCTGGTTGTTGTTCTACAAGAGTTAGAAATCTGATCTCTCGCTATAAACATTTTAAATAATTGTTTACTGGATAATGCCAAAGGAAGAAAGCAAATATAAACTTGTAGGCTGCAGTAAAGGTATTCTGAGGTAACAAGCAGATCATCACAAAATGTTATCTTTATCTAAAAGCCTGGAGGAAGGAAACCCATGACAACCTCTTCCTGCTTGTAAAATATGGTTTCTGCATCAAGGTGTAGATGTTTAGAGATGAAGATATAGAGGAAAAAATATACCGTGGCCATCTTCCCTAGTCATTGTTAGACATCATCTTGGAGTTATTCTCCCATCCTGTACAGGTAGACACACAAGTTGTACACAGTCAGATTATTTTATGTAATAGGACACTTCTCCTATATTACCAAAAGTATTGGGACGCCTGCCTTTACACACACATGAACTTTAATGGCATCCCAGTCTTAGTCTGTAGGGTTCAATATTGAGTTGGCCCACCCTTTGCAGCTATAACAGCTTCAACTCTTCTGGGAAGGCCGTCCACAAGGTTTAGGAGTGTGTCTATGGGAATAGGAGAAATGAGACCGATCGCTGCTCCAGGTAAGTAATATAATCCACCAAAAAGGAAGGGCTGGGTGATGGCTCCGGCTCGCAACCGTGAACATGTAGACCAAGTGAGAAAAATTCAACTCTTCTGGGAAGGCTGTCCACAAGGTTTAGGAGTGTGTCTATGGGAGTGTTTGACCATTCTTCCAGAAGAGTATTTGTGAGGTCAGGCACTGATGTTGGACGAGAAGGTCAGGCTCACAGTCTCCGCTCTTATTCACCCCAAAGGTGCTGTATGGGGTTGAGGTCAGGACTCTGTGCAGGCCAGTCAAGTTCCTCCACCCCAAACTCGCTCATCTATATCTTTATGGACCTTGCTTTGTGCACTGGTCCAAATCATTTGGTGGAGGGGGGATTATGGTGTAGGGTTGTTTTTCGGGGGTTGGGCTTGGACCCTTAGTTCCAGTGAATGGAACTCTTAAGGCGTCAGCATACCAAGATATTTTGAACAATTTGTGGGAACAGTTTGGGGATGGCCCCTTCCTGTTTCAGCATGAATGCACACCAGTGCACAAAGCAAGGTCCATAAAGACATGGATGAGCGAGTTTGGGGTGGAGGAACTTGACTGGCCTGCACTCAACCCAATAGAACACCTTTGGGATGAATTAGAGCGGAGACTGCGAGCCAGGCCTTCTCGTCCAACATCAGTGCCTGACCTCACAAATGTGCTTCTGGAAGAATGGTCAAACATTCCCATAGACAAAGGGAGAAAAATTAGCTGCACACCAACATCCGTCCAACAGGTTTATTGAAAGACTGCCACCAGGACTAAAACAATGGACCAAGGTCCGTTGTTTTAGTCCTGGTGGCAGTCTTTCAATAAACCTGTTGGACGGATGTTGATGTTCAGCTAATTTGTCTCACTTGGTCTACATGTTCACGGTTGCGAGCCGGAATTAGCACCCAGCCCTTTTTCCTTTTTGGTGGATTATTTTACTTACCTGGAGCAACGATCGGTCTCATTTCTCATATTCCCATAGACACACTCCTAAACCTTGTGGCCGGCCTTCCTAGAAAAGTGAAAGCTGTTATAGCTGCAAAGGGTGGGCCAACTCAACATGGAACCCTACGGACTAAGACTGGGATGTCATTAAAATTAATGTGTGTGTAAAGGCAGGTGTCCCAATACTTTTGACAATATAGTGTATATTTCATGACTGTTACCATTAGATAGCTTATTTAGGGACCAGAGAGATGGCAGAGGAATATCGTGGTTGTCATCACAGCAAGGGGTGAGGGAAAATAATGCAATTGGGGGGGGCAGCTGTATAAGAGTCCCTTACTTTGGGGGTCTTACTGTTGCTTCTGAAGGACAGGAAAGTGTAGTGAATTTTCCCCAAAGGGACACAGACCGCAAAAAATAACCTGATATGGGTAATAAACCTTCCCTACTTTATATCTAAAAATCCATCTACTTGTTGTATACAAAAATTCAGTCTCTGCCTCCTAGGCAATAATACTACTGGAATTTATAATAGAAACATTTAGTTTGCGGTCTGACAGTCCTAGTAATGACCCTTGTGTACGGTCTGACAGTCCTAGTGATGACCCTTGTGTACGGTCTGACAGTCCTAGTGATGACTCTTGTGTGCGGTCTGACAGTCCTAGTAATGACCCTTGTGTACGGTCTGACAGTCCTAGTGATGACCCTTGTGTACGGTCTGACAGTCCTAGTGATGACCCTTGTGTGCGGTCTGACAGTCCTAGTGATGACCCTTGTGTGTGGTCTGACAGTCCTAGTGATGACCCTTGTGTGCGGTCTGACAGTCCTAGTGATGACCCTTGTGTGCGGTCTGACAGTCCTAGTGATGACCCTTGTGTGTGGTCTGACAGTCCTAGTGATGACCCTTGTCTGCGGTCTGACAGTCCTAGTGATGACCCTTGTGTACGGTCGGACAGTCCTAGTGATGACCCTTGTGTGCGGTCGGACAGTCCTAGTGATGACCCTTGTGTGCGGTCTGACGGTCCTAGTGATGACCCTTGTGTGCGGTCGGACAGTCCTAGTGATGACCCTTGTGTGCGGTCTGACGGTCCTAGTGATGACCCTTGTGTGCGGTCTGACAGTCCTAGTGATGACCCTTGTGTGCGGTCGGACAGTCCTAGTGATGACCCTTGTGTGCGGTCTGACGGTCCTAGTGATGACCCTTGTGTGCGGTCTGACAGTCCTAGTGATGACCCTTGTGTACGGTCTGACAGTCCTAGTGATGACTCTTGTGTGCGGTCTGACAGTCCTAGTGATGACTCTTGTGTGCGGTCTGACAGTCCTAGTGATGACCCTTGTGTGCGGTCTGACAGTCCTAGTGATGACTCTTGTGTGCGGTCTGACGGTCCTAGTGATGACCCTTGTGTACGGTCTGACAGTCCTAGTGATGACTCTTGTGTGCGGTCTGACAGTCCTAGTGATGACTCTTGTGTGCGGTCTGACAGTCCTAGTGATGACCCTTGTGTGCGGTCTGACAGTCCTAGTGATGACCCTTGTGTGCGGTCTGACAGTCCTAGTGATGACCCTTGTGTGCGGTCTGACAGTCCTAGTGATGACCCTTGTGTGCGGTCGGACAGTCCTAGTGATGACCCTTGTGTGCGGTCGGACAGTCCTAGTGATGACCCTTGTGTGCGGTCGGACAGTCCTAGTGATGACCCTTGTGTGCGGTCGGACAGTCCTAGTGATGACCCTTGTGTGCGGTCTGACAGTCCTAGTGATGACCCTTGTGTGCGGTCTGACGGTCCTAGTGATGACCCTTGTGTGCGGTCTGACAGTCCTAGTGATGACCCTTGTGTACGGTCTGACAGTCCTAGTGATGACTCTTGTGTGCGGTCTGACAGTCCTAGTGATGACTCTTGTGTGCGGTCTGACAGTCCTAGTGATGACCCTTGTGTGCGGTCTGACAGTCCTAGTGATGACTCTTGTGTGCGGTCTGACGGTCCTAGTGATGACCCTTGTGTACGGTCTGACAGTCCTAGTGATGACTCTTGTGTGCGGTCTGACAGTCCTAGTGATGACTCTTGTGTGCGGTCTGACAGTCCTAGTGATGACCCTTGTGTGCGGTCTGACAGTCCTAGTGATGACCCTTGTGTGCGGTCTGACAGTCCTAGTGATGACCCTTGTGTGCGGTCGGACAGTCCTAGTGATGACCCTTGTGTGCGGTCGGACAGTCCTAGTGATGACCCTTGTGTGCGGTCGGACAGTCCTAGTGATGACCCTTGTGTGCGGTCGGACAGTCCTAGTGATGACCCTTGTGTGCGGTCGGACAGTCCTAGTGATGACCCTTGTGTGCGGTCTGACAGTCCTAGTGATGACCCTTGTGTGCGGTCTGATGGACCTAGTGATGACCCTTGTGTGCGGTCATAGTCGTGGTGGTGGGGGTGACAGGAGAAGTTTTGATTTGTTTTCCAACATTTCTGAGAAGTGATTTTCCAGGCTGAAACAATGACATAACCCAGATACTATTATTTGTTGCAGCACAATATAATTGTGAGCAGATTATAAACAGTGTGACTACAAGGAGAAACCATTGTATTTTATAAATGATAACAGCATGGAGTTTATTATTCTTAGTTGGAAATGCTGGCATTACTGAGGCACGCTGTCACAGCGCTCACTGACTTCTAGTAGATTTGTGCTGCTTGTGGTGTAGCCGGACAGGTCCATGGAGGAAGCTGGGAGTAGTGTACACCATACACAGAGAAAGGGAGGCAGAGTAGAAAAAACAGATTGAAATCAGAGCATACACTACAGAGAAGAAGAGATGTAGAAATGACCACATTAAGTTGGGATCTAGTATACACAGTACATAGGGTCGGGTAAGTACAATGGAAGCAGTAGGTAGTACACATGGTACCATAGTGACAGGTAAGTATACTGTAAAGGGGGCAGTAGGTAGTGTAAATGGTACATAGAGACCGGTAAGTACAAAGAGGGCAGTGTACATGGTACAGAGTGTCAGGCAAGTACAAAGGCGGCAGTGGGTTATGTACACGGTACATAGGGACAGGTATGACCGGAGCAGTAGGTAATGAGGAGTGTGGGCATTGTGACATAAGAAGTGTGTATACAGTAGAAGGGAATGCAGATCATATATACAGCATAGATGTGGGTATAAGCAGTGTATATAGTATAGATGGGGGTATAAGCAGTGTATACAGTATGGATGTGGGTATAAGGAGTGTATACAGTATAGATGTGGGTATAAGCAATGTATATAGTATAGATGGGGGTATAAGCAGTGTATACAGTATAGATGTGGGCATAAGCAGTGTATACAGTATAGATGTGGGCATGAGCAGTGTATATAGTATAGATGTGGGCATAAGCAGTGTATACAGTATAGATGTGGGCATAAGCAGTGTATACAGCATAGATGTGGGCATAAGCAGTGTATACAGCATAGATGTGGGCATAAGCAGTGTATATAGTATAGATGTGGGTATAAGCAGTGTATATAGTATAGAGAAGGGAATTCAGGTTGGTCTCCTGTGGATTGTAGGTAGGTGTACACAGACTCGGGTGGAGTGTGAAAACAAATCCCCCCCCCCCCCCCCCATTCTCTCCCCACCCATGCTATGACAGCGGCTCATGGAGCTCTTCCTGCCCATAAAATATGACAGTGATGAAGCTTTGCTATGGTAGATGCAGCTGTATCCAGGGAGTCCCCCGTCTGTGGCACCCACACAAAAATGCCCTGGCACTGTGACAGAGCAGGAAATGAATTGTCTTCACAATGCGGCGCGCTCCGCTGCACTGCCTGGATATACTGACTTTGTTATGATAGCAAAACAAGTTCTATGGAAACCATTGTAAAAGTGTGAGACGGCTGCTCAGGAGAGTTGGGGAAAGCCTTTCTTTCTTTGTTGTATTTGGCTTTTCTCATCTTTCATTTCGAGGGGGGGGGGCGGAATTCGGAGAACCTCCTTATTTTCCACATCACGCAGCATGCCAACCTGGCACAAGGTAGCTTCTTTTCCAGCTTCTCCCTTCCAAACATGTTAGGTCTCCTAAAGATAGTCCTGTCAGTGGCTGCGAGGCCTGGAAAATATGAAACCAGGACGGATTAGAGACCGTGTAACTGGGTTTCCCTCTATAAACAGCTGCTAACAAACTCCTAGAAGATGTGTGAAGTTCATCTGCCCGGATTGAGGCCTTCAGTAGCGGCTGGAGAGAACTCCTAACCACCCCACCTTTAACCCTTCCCTGACTAAATACTTATATCATCATTACAATTCATCATTAGAGTTTGATGGGACATTCTGCCTTCTTTAATGTATACATTTTACACTTTAAAAAGTCAATTTCTAATGATTTTTATATTTCTAATGATTTTTATTAAAGTTTTCATAGAACAATAACAAAGATCTTGACTGTACGTTGAGCGTTACACAATAGCCACCGTACATCATATATACAACTTCTACTAGGAGTCCACCTCTCATGTTTTCAAAACCAATAATCCTGTACTGATTATAGACTGAACTTTATTTATGCTAGTGCTTGTGGGGTATAAAACATTTCCCACTGTGGTTATACCACTGTAGACCTCATGCTACACCCTCTGACCATGTGTATGCTCCTTATTATGAGTCTCGGAGTACAGCCCCTACCCAGGAAACACCAGCTCCCCCTCTATCTGTTGGGAGGAGTCTGGCCCCCCAAGTCTCAGGGCCCCCCTCCAGACCCCATTAGGTTAGTGTCTTGCCGACAGAAGAAAAGGGGGTAAATCCTGAAAGAAGGAAAGGGAGAGGACTCCGAATTAGTGGGGGTTAGAGTTGGGAAGTGGGGGTCGGGGAGAGGGGGGGGGGCTCCACGCTCCAGATCAGTCCTGTAAGAGGGGTCCTAGTTTGTAATTGTCCTGGGATCATTTGTCAAGTATCTAATCCATGGATCCCATACTTTATTAAACAATTTCATTTTGTCCTGTACCATTGCAGTTAGCCTTTCATGTAACATAAGCCATTTTGTGTTTAAATTGATTAAATGGTATGGCCTCAGACCTCCAGTTCCTTGCTACAGTAATTTTAGCTGATATGAATATAAATGTAAGAAGTCTTCTTTGATGCTTTGATGCTTCCGCTATCCTGCCACCCAGGAGTGCTTGCTTCGCAGACTTCGCCAGGTTAATCTGGGTGAGGGTGTATATAAAGTTGTAGACCCTGATCCAAAATCTCCTGACCTTGGGGCATGTCCACCATATATGGTATGCTGTTCCAACCTGGCCGCATCCCCGAAAGCACTCCGGGGTGGCTCCGGGCACAAAAGTGGCCAGTCTAGCATATATAATAGAGGTATTGGTGAGCGATCGAGAGGCTGACATTGTTACCAAATGCCATTCTTCAAGATCCAAAGTTTCCTGAAGATCTCGTTCCCATAAAGTCATATAGTTCAGTTTAGTCGAGACATATGACAGCATCGTATATATAGCAGATATATGACCCCTGAGTTTGTCATATTGTTTACCCATATGTTCCATGGGAGTCATGGTTGCTAAATCACCTCTACGAGCTAAGGTTTGCATATAGTGGTGTATTTGATTGAACCTGTAGTGTTCAGTATTTGGCATTTGATATTTCTCTATCAGGGTTCTTTCGGCCAGCATACCTTTGTGGTCGCAGAGGTCTGCTATCCGTATTAGGCCCTTGTTGGTCCACCATTTAAATAGGGGGGGGGGGGTAAGGCCCGGGGTAAAATCTCAATTTCTTAAGAGAGGTGCTAGTGGTTTGTGAGAGTCTATCCCAGATCTCTAGCGAGAAGGAGAGAGTAGGACATAAGATTACCGGTCTTTCTTTCATTGGTAGCCACATAATATGTGAAATTGGGTTAGGGTGACAGGAATAAGATTCCATTGTCATCCATATTGCTTGGGGTTGTTGGGAGTGAAATTTAGTAAGTTGGGCCATCTGGGCCGCATTAAAATATTTCTGCAAATCAGGCAGTCCAAGTCCCCCTTTCTGTTTTGGAGTGTACGTTGTGCCTTTGTTTACCCTGGGCCTCTTATCTCCCCATATAAACTGGAGAATCTTTTATTTTAAATGTCTGTAGGTCAGAGCGGACTAGTGATACAGGTATAGTACGAAACAGATATAAAACCTTCAGTAACACATTCATTTTTATCGAGTGTAGTCTTCCAAACCACGATGGGGGGTGTATCTGCCATCTGGCTAGATCTTCTGTCACCCTCTTATATAGAGCAGGGTAGTTTTGTTTATATAAGGATTGTATGGATGAGGTCTCTAATGATTTTTAAAAGTCTTAACAGAGTGATTTCCCTGCCTGCACATAGGGCTGCAGACATCTCAACCTGCAAAAACTCATTTCAGGGAGGTGGGCGTGGCTTAAACTGTGCTACATATTGGGGTGTCTGAGATGACTTGCATAGTACAGAATGTAGTAATGTTAAATAGAGAATGTACAGTGCGGAGTGTATGACGGTGGGTAGTATGTGCAGGAGAGGAGTGCGGAGTGTATGGCGGTGGGTAGTATGTGCAGGAGAGGAGTGCAGAGTGTATGGCGGTGGGTAGTATGTGCAGGAGAGGAGTGTGGAGTGTATAGTGGTGGGTAGTATGTGCAGGAGAGGAGTGTGGAGTGTATAGTGGTGGGTAGTATGTGCAGGAGAGGAGTGCGGAGTGTATGGCGGTGGGTAGTATGTACAGGAGAGGGGTGTGGAGTGTATGGCGGTGGGTAGTATGTACAGAAGAGGAGTGCGGAGTGTATGGCGGTGGGTAGTATGTACAGGAGAGGGGTGTGGAGTGTATGGCGGTGGGTAGTATGTACAGGAGAGGAGTGTGGAGTGTATGGCGGTGGGTAGTATGTACAGAAGAGGAGTGCGGAGTGTATGGCGGTGGGTAGTATGTACAGGAGAGGGGTGTGGAGTGTATGGCGGTGGGTAGTATGTACAGGAGAGGGGTGTGGAGTGTATGGCGGTGGGTAGTATGTACAGGAGAGGAGTGTGGAGTGTATGGCGGTGGGTAGTATGTACAGGAGAGGAGTGTGGAGTGTATGGCGGTGGGTAGTATGTACAGGTGAGGAGTGTGGAGTGCATGAGAGTAGTATGTGCAGGACGGTGTCAGTAGGGCAGTGGACGGTGTCAGTAGTTCTTTATGTTTTATTATAATTTTTTTACATTTTTATTTTTTTAATTTTTTTTACAATGTATTTTTTTATTTTTTGTTTTTCACAATGATTGGGGGTGGGGATAGTGGACAGTGTCAGTTGAGCAGTGTGTCAGTAGTTTTTTGTTTTTATTATTTTCTCTATTATTTTTTACAATTTTGTTGTTTATTATTTTCTTTAAATCATTTTTTTTAATATATTGTTTTTCGCAGTGCTTCTGGGGAAGGGGTGGGGAGTATGTGGCAGTGATGGTGTCAGTAGGGCAGCGGATGGTGTCAGTAGTTTTTATTTTTACATATTTTTTTTTTTACAATTACATTTTTTTTAATGCTTTTTGGGGTGAGGGGGTTGGGGCAGTGGACATTGTTGGTAGGGCAGGGGGTGGTGTTGGTAGTTGTTTATTTATAATTTTATTTATTTTTATTTATTTATAATTTTTTATAATTTTTTTTTCTAATTTAATTTTTTGTAATTTGTGTTTACAATTTCATTTTTTAATATTTATTGCATTTTTTATTAATCAACCCTGTTGGGGGGGGGGCTTTGGTGAGATATCAGGGGTCTAAATAGAACCCTGACATTTCCCCTTTGAGACAGAGGAAGATGAATAGACAGAAGATGGCGGCTCCTCTCCATTCATAAACGGAACATAGTAAACACACAGGTTATTCTGCTCAGTTTTCACAGGAGAGCGATCTTCAGAAAAGGAAGGAGCCGGTAAATGACCGCTCCCTTCCTCTGCTCTCCATCCTGACAGATCCCCACAGCCAGCGGGAGAGGAGAGGAGGAAAGCCGGCTGTGGGAGACAGGGGAGGGCGGAGGAGGAGGAGAAGGAGTCAGAGAAGAACAGAGGGGAGGGGGGGGGGGTTGAAGGACACGGAGGGGATCTGTAGAAGAACAGGGGGGTAGAAGGACACAGAGGGAACTGGAAACAGTCGGGGATGATCGGTGCAGGAGGAGGGACAGCTGTGATCACCGATCTCCCTGTATAGCTTTTTAGCTGACAGCCGCGGAAGAGGAGAAGCGGATGTCAGCTATACAAGGAGATCGGTGTTCACAGCTGTCCCTCCTGCTGCACCGATCATCACCCGACTGTGAACCAGGGGACCATCCAGGATCAGCCCCGCAGCCAGGATATCGGGCAGCACTTGCGGGTGTCCGGGAGCCGCCCCCCGAAATGCGGTAGGCTCCCGTACCTCGCAGGAGGCTTGGGATGTCTGGGGTTGAGGTTGTTCTGAGCTGTAAGGCCTGAGTACTATCAGGTGGGGGTGGTTGCCTTCCCTACACCTGGAAGCCAAACATCTCTAGGCCAATATGCCAAGGTCTACAATGAGGTGATCTTGCTGGGGGGGAGCTCCTCTGGTGCAGAGACTGATGTGATCGGCTCAGTGTTCTCTGTACAGCACTGCGGTATAGGTCAGAGCTATATAAATGTATAATAATAGTGTGTGACTGTGGGGGGACATTAGAGTGTAAGCTTCTCTGGTACAGAGACTGATGTGACCAGCTCAGTGTCTTCTGTACAGCACTGCGGTATAAGTCAGAGCTATATAAATGTATAATAATAGTGTGTGACTTGGGAGGCCATTAGAGTGTAAGCTCCTCTGGTGCAGAGACTGATGTGACCAGCTCAGTGTTCTCTGTACAGCACTGCGGTATAAGTCAGAGCTATATAAATGTATAATAATAGTGTGTGACTGTGAAAAGTTAATAGAAAATAGCTTTCTAAACACATTGCAAACAGTATGTGTAAAATATTCATTAGAATAGAATCATTTTTATCACTCAGGCTTGATTTTTTTCTCAGAATATGTGCTCCATAATTCATGCTTCTTGATGGATCAGGTCTATTATCTCAGTATACAAGTCTCTCTGATATTATGTGCATGGTAGGGAGTGTACATGGAGAGCTTACCTGTCATACACATATCATATTCTTTATATTTAGGAGTGGCAGCTTTAATACTCTTTGCCCGAGGGCTTCCATTCATACTTGGATATATAAATAGACATTCACACAAGGAGCCAGGAATAGCTTCACAGAGGAACGTGCTCATAAAACTGCTGATATAAGGACATGTAGTGACTTGGCTTTGTGATGCCAGTGTTTGTACCTGGTGGAGGTCGCCTCTGGCTCTCCAGCTGCTATGGATTAGTACCAGGTGGGGATGATAGGACTTCTGATCCCCCATCCAGCATATAAGGGCTAGCAGAGAATGCTGGGATTCGTGGTACAGAAATGAGATGCTTATGTCTTGCTTTTGTTTTTAAATAAGGATAATACCAGTGTTTGGGAAAAAAAAAACAAGACAATAGACAGAAGTTGCAGAAATGCAGTTTGTTTATTTATATAGCTTAATGAAACATGAGGATATCTATAGATTGGCGGGGACAATAGAAGTCGAGAGAACCTGTCTGTGCTGTAAGTAAGGGGTGCCCGGATCACAAGACTGGCTACACAAAATTACAAACTCCAGACAGCTTCCATATATTTATTTAGGTGCTTGGCTGGAGTTTTTTTTTACCTTGGTCCAGTGTTAACCAGTGTAAGCATGCAAATTACATACTTGTTGAACCGCCGTGGAAACGGAGAATCCATGTAGTAGTTGTGGCTACTACAGGGATTGTCGCAGTTTTCCGGGTTCTGTGCCAAACCTCTACCCCGGTGCATACAGAGGGGATCGCTCACTTGGCATGGGTGCCATTTACAGAACACCTTGCATTTTTCTTAATGAATTCAAAGCATTTTGTGTTTGAGATGAGGCGGAGCGGTGATGTAACAATCTCTGAATGAGGCGGAGCGATGAGGTAACAATCTCTGCATGAGGCGGAGGTGTGACGTAACAATCTCTGAATGAAGTGGAGCAGTGACGCAACAATCTCTGTATGAAGTGGAGCAGTGATGTAACAATCTCTGGATGAAGGGGAGCGGTGATGTAACAATCTCTGAATGAGGCGGAGCGATGAGGTAACAATCTCTGCATGAGGCGGAGCTGTGACGTAACAATCTCTCGATGAAGGGGAGCGGTGACGTAACAATCTCTGGATGAAGGGGAGCGGTGATGTAACAATCTCTGGATGAGGCGGACCGGTGATGTAACAATCTCTGGATGAGGCGGAGCGGTGACGTAACAATCTCTGGATGTCGGCGGAGCGATGACATAATCTCTGGATGAGGCGGAGCGGTGATGTAACAATCTCTGGATGAGGGGGATTGGTGATGTAACAATCTCTGTTACATCACCACTCCACTTCATCCAGAGATTGTTACATCACCGCTCCGCCTCATCCAGAGATTGTTACCTCATCGCTCCACCGACATCAAGAGATTGTTACGTCACCGCTCCACTTCATCCAATCTCTAGATGTCGGCGGAGCGATGAGGTAACAATCTCTGGATGAGACGGAGCGGTGATGTAACAATCTCTGGATGAAGTGGGCGGCTCAGTGGTGTAGTGGATAGCACTCTCGCCTAGCAGTAAGAAGGGTCACTGGTTCGAATCCCAGCCATGACACTACCTGCCTGGAGTTTGCATGTTCTCCCTGTGCCTGCGTTGGTTTCCTCCGGGTAGTCTGGTTTCCTCCCACACTCCAAAGACATGCTGGTAGGTTAATTGGCTTCTGTCCAAAATTGGCCCTAGTATATTAATGTGAGTTGGGGACCTTGGATTGAGGGCTCCTTGAGGATAGGGACTGATATGAGTGTGCTATTATATTATTATTTATTTAAGGTACCCATATAGCACCGTCAATTTACACAGCGCTCCACACATACATGTGTGGAGCGCTGTGTAAATTGACGGTGCTATATGGGTACCTTAAATAAATAATAATATAATAGATGAGCATCTTAATGAGACACAAAGTACAGGGATGGGGACAATTGTAGACATGCACCCACACTCACTCAGGTTGGACTGGTGTCTTTATTCAACCTTACTATGTAACTATGTAAGTGGAATGGTGATTTAACAATCTCTGGATGAAGGGGAGCGGTGACGTAACTATCTCTGGATGAAGTGGAGCGGTAACGTAACAATCTCCGGATGAAGAGGAGCGGTGACGTAACAATCTCTGAAGAGGAGCGGTGACGTAACAATCTCTGGATGAAGTGGAGCGGTGATGTAACAATCTCTGTGTGAAGTGGAGTGGTGATGTATCAATCTCTGGATGAGGCAGAGGGGTGATGTAACAATCTTTGGATGAGGTGGAGCAACGATGTAACAATCTCTGGATGAGGCGAAGGGGTGATGTAACAATCTCTGGATGAGATGGAGTGACGATGTAACAATCTCTGGATGAGGCGGAGGGGTGATGTAACAATCTCTGGATGAGGCGGAGTGACGATGTAGCAATCTCTGGATGAGACGGAGCAGTGACGTAACAATATCTGCCTCCTTCAATGCTTTGGATTCATTGAGATAAAAACAATGTATTCTGTGAATGGTGCCCATCTGAACATGGGACCCCGAAGACAGTGGTGATCTCTGTAGTAGTGGTAACTGCTACATTATTTCTCCGCTTCCACAGCAGTCACACAGGTATGGTGTATGTATATTTGATTGGTCCAAGGTATATCAATGTAACTATGCAATCAAACTCATACCTGGAGTACAGGTTTAAGATAAATAAGACATTGTCCAGAGGGAAATAATTACAGGCGGTCCCCGGGTTACAAACAAGTTAGGGACTGTAGGTTTGTTCTTACGTCAGATTTGTTTGTAAGTCAGAACATTTCTAAGTGTAACTCCAGCCTGTGCAGTGATGTGGGATGTTCCGGGGGTTTCTGCGCATGCAGTCATGTTATTTGGGGCTCTTGTGGCCATGCAGTACTGCAGTGTGGGATGTATCCAGCACTGCAAAATGGCTGCTCGGCGGTATCCGGGACCAGTGTGGAGCGCAATCGGCCGGCAGTGACGTCACCCCACCTCCGTTCGTAAGTAGAAGTCATTCGTAACTCGGGGACTGCCTGTACTTTGATGCCTGGAGTTCTGCTGTAATGGTGTGAGTAAACCGCTTATCTAATTAGTAACATTCTGGAGAAATGATGGCGCTGTTTCTGCACTTCATACCATTCTGTCATCGGGGACAGGAGGGAGTGAATAACAAACCGTCATTTCATCTGAATACAGACCGCCAATTCGGTGTCTCCCATCCCTTCACACCTGCTAGGGAAGGAGCCCGCCATGTGTTTATAGGTGTATCCCTCATTCTTGCTGTTTGTCCGTCCATGATGGGTGGATGATGTGACCAGGGGGACCCTTCGTTGAGCTGATAACCCAGCAGGCTACCTGTTCTGGCGCTAGTAGATTGAAAAACAGGATATGTAGATAATGTGAGGCCAAGAGGTACACACAGGATTCCCCAGGCTGCTGCTTGGCCAAGCCCCACATCACTGCAGCTGTTACAGCGACCATGAGAAAGAGGGAATTACAGGAAGCCAGTGTTGCGCAGCCATACAGGCCTGGTTCCCATGTGTGACATGCCAGCTCTTCATCTGGGAACAGTGGGCAGCTGGCACAATACAATTTGTTTGCTGGAAGTAATTCAGCACTCTGTGAATGAGAACTTGTGCCACTTTTGCTTTATGAGGCTGCACGTGTATTGGTGCTTGCCCGTCTTGGTGTGCAAAGTATGAGCTTTGTTCACATAGGTTGTTGGGCTCGGGCGTGCAGTCCTTTGGTGGCCTTCAGGCTCCAGCAGTGAGAGTAAGAGCAATGATGTGTAATGGAGCCAGTTATTACAGGGATCTCTAGCATCATGTCCCCCAATATCTGTCTCCTGCTGCAGCCTGTAGCATGCTCCCCAATTTCTATCTTCTGTATTGTTTCCGCCAATCTTTTGCGTCATTGTGTATAATTATTATCAGTGGCATAGAAAAGAGTTGAAAAAAAGTAGAAACTTTCTCGAAAATTGTGGACTTTGTGGGCATAACATGAGACAGTAAATTATTAAAAAAAGTATATCTTTATTACAAATATTAAAAAACACATAATAACAAGCAAACAACACCCTTTACTTGACAAGGTCAACAGGTACCCAATAGCGCAAAACGTGGAGGCGTGGATCCTTGCAAAAGTAGGTATAAGTCCGTAATTCACACAGAAAATTATATGTGTATCAATAGATTAGGTCCATGGTCTCCTCCATGTTAGCTTGTCAACGCGTTTCGCAACATAAATGGCTTCCTCAGGACATACTGGATAGGTGCTGCTTGACCTTGAAAACCAGGTATGGGGTGACATGCGAAACGCCTTGCCAACATTTAGCAACATTAATAAGGAGAGCAAAACTGTAATCCTTGAAGTGTCGTTTATTGGTACATCAGAGTGTCAATAAAACAATAAAGCTGACGCATTTCAACATTTAGCAACATATTGCTACACTTAGCACTTAGAGGCGCCTCTCTTCTCTTTTATACTCTGTGGCTCCTGCTGGATTTTGCTTCTTATCCCCTTGTGGAGGCTTCCATTTCTGAATGGACATTTTACGGTTACCTATCACATTGCTATAATCTTTTTATATGGACTATAAACTGAAGGACCTATGAATAAATGGTTGCGGAACGAATCATTTGAGTTTCCATGATTTCTTATGGGGAAATTCGCTTTGATATACAAGTGCTTTGGATTACAAGCATGTTTCTGGAACAAATTATGCTCTCAATCCAAAGTTTTAATGTATTTGTGCCAGTTTTTTTTTTTTTTTTTTGTAAATGGGCTGAGCCATGTTCTATTACTGAGACCTAGAATAATGTGGACTAACATAATAAAGCTAGTTTTAAACAGTAATGAAAAGCGACCAATTAGAATTGGCCTTTCATCACTGTGGCCACAGTACACTGAAATCCTGATGCTTTGGGGTTGCTGTGTTTCCTCTCTTTTCTCATACTGCCCAAATGTTGGAAGATTTCTATTAAAGTTGATAGCTCTGGCAATGCTGAGACAGTGAGAGTGCAGAGAGAGCCGATGGAGCTGATCTGCACAGAGTGGCTGCAAAAGACTTACTCATTACTTACCACCCAGAAAATCTTACTTAGGACTTTTTGATGCACATGTGGTGCACGGGGGGGTATAGATTTGTTATCATTTGTGGCATTTTAGCTTTTAATGCACAGTATGAATCATAATAGACATTGCCATCTGGTGCGTTAAGTGACTTTTCACCCAGGGAAAGTACCTGCCCTCTGTGGTTCACATTGCACATGACTAATAGTCCTTAGCCTGAGCTCTGTGTGGCTTTGGTCACAGCACCTACATCGTGCCTGCTGAGTGAAGTTCCCATACACCAGGGATATGCAATTAGCAGGACCTCCAGCTGTTGCAAAACTACAAGTCCCATCATGCCTCTGCCTCTGGGTGTCATGCGGCTTGTGGCTGTCAGAGTCTTGCTATGCCTCATGGGACTTGTAGTTCTGCAACAGCTGGAGGTCCGCTAATTGAATATCCCTGCTATACACTAAGGAAGGAAAAAATCAAGAAACATTTTCATTGCCAGTTTGTACCTCCTGCGTGACCTAAAGTCCATCTTTGGTCAATTTTTTTCCCCGGTTATTCTGCCCTGCATCCACCTTTTTACCAATTGACCGCCGGAAAGGTTTTACCCCCTTCATGACCAGGCCATTTTTTGCGTTACTTTACCTAACAATTGCGCGGTCATGCGACTCTGTACCCAAATAAAATATATGTCCTTTTTTTTTTCCCCCACAAATAGAGCTTTCTTTTGGTGGTATTTGATCACCTCTGCGTTTTTTTATTTTTTATTCTATAAACAAAAACACACCACAAAAAAAAACTTGTTATAAAACATATCTAATAAAATCAAAATTTATTCTTAAATTTAGGTCAAAATCTATTCTGTTACAAGTCTTTGGTAGACAAAAAAAATCCCAATAAGTGAATATTAATGTATTTGTGTGAAAGTTATAGCGCCTACAAACTATGGTGTATATACTGGAACTTACGCAGCTTTTGAGCAACTCTGACTGCCTATCAGTGGAAATTTTTTTTTGGGGGGGGATCGGCAAACAGTATATCAGCCAACCCCCCCCCCCAGGTCGTAAGCACTCACCCCATCACCGGCGGCTTCCCCTGCTTGTATACAAGAAAAAGAACCGCTGCTCCAGGTGTATAAAGATAAGGCTGATTGGAGTATCTTGCAGAGTGCTAGCCCCAGCCCACCTCCCTTGGAAACTTGGAAAGAAGAAAGAAATGTCGGCACATCCAGAACTACCGATTGCCTTTTATTTTGCTTCACAATGATAACACCAAAGACACCAAACTGTGGTCAGGTAGATGCGTTTCACGCATACATCTTGTGCTTAATCATTACCTATCATCGTAATTAGGGTTGTCCCGATACCGATACTAGCATTTGCCCAAGTACTTGTACTCGGGCAAATGCTCCCGATGCTTCCCCGATACCTGTACAGTCAGCGGTGATTGTCGCGTGGGGGAGTTACAAGATTCTCCCCCCCATGGCTTTCAGCTGCTTAGTGACATACAGCGGTGATCGGTGCTTGTAACTCCCCCACACGCGATCACTGCTGACTGTCACCTCATCCTCCTCCATGCCCCCTACAATCCTCTGTCCCCCGCCGTTCCTCTGTCCCCCTCTCCTTCTCTGTCCCTCTCGCTTCCGCTGTCCCCCTCCGTTGTGCTGTCCCTCTCCGCTGTCCCCCTCCGTTGTGCTGTCCCTCTCCGCTGTCCCCCTCCGTTGTGCTGTCCCTCTCCGCTGTGTGAATGGACAGAGTCAGCTGACTCTGTCCATTCACATAACTGAAACATTGTAATCTCCTGTGATTACAATGTCTCAGTTTATGAATGGAGAGGAGCCGCTGTCTTCTCTCCATTCATTCTCAGTGCAGCTGAAGCTGCTGAGAAAGGGACTGGGGATTCTCTATCCTCCGTCTCTTTCTCTGTCTCAAGGGGGAGATTTCAGGGGTCCCTGTTAAGACCCCCGATATCTCACCAAAGCCCCCCAACAGGGCTAATTAAAAAAAAAAACAAAAAAAAAACCCACACATATTGCAATAAATAATAAAAAAAAATATTATTGTAAAAAATAATAAAAATGTAAATAAAAAAAAACACACAGACACAGTTCACCCCCCCCCCCCCTAAAAAAAAACAAAACACAGTCACGTGACATTAAAAAAAAAGTATCGGTAATCGGTATCGGCGAGTACTTGAAAAAAAGTATTGGTACTTGTACTCGGTCCTAAAAAAGTGGTATTGGGGCAACCCTAATCGTAATGATTAAGCACAAGATGTATGTGTGAAACGCGTCTACTTGACCACAGTTTGGTGTCTTTGGTGTTATCATTGTGAAGCAAAATAAAAGGCAATCGGAAGTTCTGGATGTGCAGCCATTTCTTTCTTTCCAAGCTTCCCCTGCTTGGCGGCGGTGGCCTCCCGCTCTCCACGGGTCAGTACGTCAATGGCGGCTTCCGTTTCCTCCCTCCTCCTCAGCGACCAATCGGGGGTCTTCTCCTTTTGGCCAATCGGTAAAACGGGTCTCACACCCGCTTCTGATTGGCCGGATTGAGGATCAGTGTTTCAACAGCGAATTTTTATTTGCTGTTGTAAAACACCTGGGTGGGATTGGAGCGCATGCTCTGCGACACCAGCCCACCTGATTTTGAAGCCTATTAGAGCTTCTGGCACTAATCAGGTGCTTAAAAAAAAAAAAAAAAAACCCTGCCGCTGTAATTTATGCACTCGGTGCCCTGAAAGGGGCTGGACGCATGAATAGGGGGTGACTGCAGTGGCCATGGATAGATGAGCAGGGGATCTACGGGTACGTTGCGGGGGAACAACACAGCCGCCAGCCAGCAGTAAAAGTTAAACTGCTGGTCAGCAAGTGGTTAATCATAGGGGCTGAAGCACTCTTCATAGGGGGGTCAGAAAGTGCATGACTTTGTCAGAGACATGGCTCATCAGTACACGGCCTATACAGCCACATGATTGTACATGGATTTCTCTCCATGTATTTGCTGGAGAAACTTACTATGCAGTGCAAATACCCCGTGGCTGTGGGTTATAGGAACTACCATTGCAGAAGGCTTGTTTATGTCAATGTAACCTGTCAGCGATTTATAGATGTCATTTGCACTCTCAGTTTAGTGGGGGTTGCAGGGAAAGTCCATGTTGTCTTGTGGTGTTGTAAAGCACTCCCCACCCACTCCTTATGATAAGACACACTGCATGATAGGAAATGCTACAGAGAGACAGACTGTACCCGCAGGAAGTCACACTTCGTATTCCACAAAAGTGGGCACATAAAATTCACCGTTATATTGATGATGACGAGATTACTTTTACTTTCTGATCTAATAACAGATGATAATGGAGACACTGCACTCCTGAGATCAGAAAGAGATCATTTCATTCTTTATGAGATGAACAGCCATACATACATGGGTATAGAACACAAGCAAACCCCCCCCCCCCCCTCCTTTAAAATAATCATATTTTGTTGCTTTGTAGCCTGAAATGAAGACATACACAGTTTTTGTTTTATCCAGCTGTATTTACTCAAATTGCAAATTATAACATTCAAGTGAAAGATAGAACACCAACATGTCAGAAATATATATATATATATATATATATATATATACATACACACACACACACACACACACATACATACAAAATAAATAAATATATATATACACATACAATATATTACCAAAAGGATTCAAACTTCAACCCAGCATCAGTCGTCTCCTGCCTATGTATTTTCTTTTTGAAATTCTCTTTATACATATACTATATTACCAAAAGTATTGGGACGCCTGCCTTTACACGCACATGAACCTTAATGGCCTCCCAATATTTAGTTGGCCCACCCTTTGCAGCTATAACAGCTTCAACTCTTCTAGGAAGGCCGTCCACAAGATTTAGGAGTGTGTCTATGGGAATGTTTGGCCAATCTTCCAGAAGAGCATTTGTGAGGTCAGGCACTGTTGTTGGACGAGAACACCTGGCTCACAGTCTTCGCTCTAATTTATCCCAAAGGTGTTCTATGTGGTTGAGGTCAGGACTCATGTGTGCAGGCCAGTCAAGTTCCTCCACCCCAAATTCTCTCATTCATGTCTTTATGGACCTTGCTTTGTGCACTGGTCCAAATCATTTGGTGGAGGGGGGATTATGGCGTGGGGTTACTTTTCAGGGGTTGGGCTTGGCCTCTTAGTGAGCCTCCGGTGAAGGGAACTCTTAAGGCGTCAGCATACCAAGACATTTTGCATACCTCTTCATGTTCCAACATGATTGCGCACCAGTGCACAAAGCAAGGTCCATAAACACATGGATGAGCGAGTTTGGGGTGGAGGAACTTGACTGGCCTGCACAGAGTCCTCAACCCGATAGAACACCCTTGGGATGGATTAAAACGGAGACTGTGAGTCAGGCCTTCTCGTCCAACATCAGAGCCTGACCTCACAAATGGGATTCTGGAAGAATGGTCAATCATTCCCATAGACACACTCCTAAACCTTGTGGATGGCCTTCCCAGAAGAGTTGAAGCTGTTATAGCTGCAAAGGGTGGACCAACTCAATATTGAACCCTACGGACTAAGACTGGGATGTTAATAAAGTTTATGTGCGTGTAAAGGCAGGTGCCCCTTTTGACAATATAGTTTGTGTATATATGTATATATATATATATATATATATATATATGTATACACAATAATATTTCGAAAGCATTTCTTCCACTGAACAATCAACGAACCTGAAGCCTCAGCCGGGGTTTGGAAGTCCAAATGAGACTATTAGCACAACCTTTAGCACCATGTAAGCATTTTACCCAGAGAGGTCAATAAATGCAGAACGATATCAGGTATTAGCCACTTCAGTTTAGCAATCAATTTTCTTTAATGACAAACTACTCACTTCAGTGCCTGGGTGAGGTAACCGGAGAGCAGACTAAGCGGTAAAGGGTCAAAGCGGGAACGCACCTCTAGTGCTGCCTTTCCAGGAAGTCTCACCAGATGATCTATTAAATATACGGCGTTCACATAACCTGTATATCAGGGAAAAAAAAAACCAAACATATGCAGTACATATCTGATACATGCACATTTCTTTCCCGTGTTTTGTCTCTTTACGTATGCTACAAGTCCAGGAAAATGCTGATCTACCAGAAACCCACCACAGTTTATCACTAAAGATCCTGGATGAAGTAAACGTTCTACAAATATGAAAACCACCTTCTTTACAAAGTCCTAATCTTCCCATCTAATAAGGGTTTGGACTGTTCCTAAAAGCTGGCACTGGGTCTAAAAGCAGAAGCTCCAGCACCACTTCTACAATGATTTGGGGTTATCTGACACCTTAGCCAGATCTCCGAATGAAAGGCTCGTCACCGTCATCATCAGCCTCACTCAAACTCAGTATCCAAAACTGGAGTCCGAAAGCTCGTCTGTGAACCGCTCCGAACCAAAGCCCCAAATAACAACAAGACAAAACAAGACAACTTCCACACTACTGAACACAAGGCGTGTCATTGATCCTTCATCATGATTCACATCCGGGTCTTCAAAGCCATAACAAGACACACAAATTCAGTCAGCCATGGAGCAATCACTCTGATCGAACACCACCACTGCTAACACCATGAATAAACACTGAATATTAGGAGTCAGTAAACATATCCATGTATTAATGTCCATTAAACTGGCCATTAGATCCATAAGCTAAAGCCTCAATAAGAAAACAATAGTATAAAAGTCATATAAATAGTAATATCCCAAATTAGCATAAGTCCCAATTCTCACCAACCTGGAATTTGAGTAATTTTAAATAGTAAGTCTTGAATTACCAAATGTAATGTATAAAGGTCTGGCTGCTAAACCCCAAGTCTGAGCTGTGCTCTGGTGCAGTGGACAAGCAGCCAGCCACTGAACCAACAGAAGTTTTGGAGTCGTGGGTTCAAATCTAGCTTTATCTGTTTTTAATTTGAATCAATGTATAAAGAGCTGGCTGGTTCAGGGGTTTAACAGACTGTCTATAACCCAACGGTGATTTTAGAGTAGCTGGTTCGAATCCTAATTCATCTAAATTTGTGATGACGTTTTACTTCTGAAATAGAAGAATGAACACCCCAGTGATTGAGCAGAGGCGAATAGCTCAGTGGATGAGAGTGTTGACCAGGGTGCTGTAGACCCAAGTTCAAATCCACAACAGTGCTTGTAGACCCCGAGTGCCAATCTATGACAAGCGCTAAAAACCCAGACTGTGTGTTCACAAAGCACTGTAGGCTCCAAGTGTAAATCCATAAAAAGTGCTGCTGACCCCGAGTGTGAATCACAGTATAGACTCGAGCTCAAATCCTTGAGTGAAAGCTTGGAGGCCATGGACAACCCACCAGTCTGCTCCAGTCCCAGGTTCCCACAGGCCTGTAACATGTGTGGGCATCACATTAGGTTGTGGACACCCTGCCTCTTCGGTCCACAGTCTGTGACATCACTGCAACATATATAAATAGAATGGGCTGTCTTACCAGGGCAGTCCATTCAAAAAGTAGGGACTTAGGTTTTTCTTCACCCTATATATATATATTTTTTTTTTTTTTCCCCCCCACCCGAATTCCCCTGCTGGTGGGACAGGGAAGTGGGTCTCAAACATCTCCCACTACCCTGTTCCACCAACAGGGGGATTCAGGCACCACTCTGCACCCAGGACACACAAGGCTTTCCCTCAGAGGGATTTGAACTCAGGTCTCCAGCAGACCAACCAGAGCTCCTACCCTCTGAGCTACAGGCTATGCTCAAGCCCTAAAGTGCTCGTTCTTTTATTTCAGGAGTAGAAAAGTGTACACACTATAAAAAAAGAATTAAACAATGAAAACAATTCTGCAGGTCAATATATATATATAGCAGAACATGTACACCCAACATCTTCACTTACATCACAACAACTGCACTTTACTGCATATACAGACTGATTTTACGGTTGTGGGTTTAGTAACAATTTTAGTAACAATTTAAGAACAAACCTACAGAACCCATCTTGTTGGTAACCCGGGGACTGCCCGTAATGTCCCGTAAGGGAACCAAGTAGAAAATCCCATATATATGAGTTTGTACTTTGCTGGGATGCTGACAGATGGTGGGGACGGATATTCAGAGACCATCATCACATCTGTCACCACCAGCACTCCTCATATGTTTTTTTTTTTGTTTTTTTTATTGTGTAATTATTTGGTTGAAGTTTATGGTAATTTGTAATTTGACTTCTGGCACTCAGAAATTGAAAGTTGCTTTGGATTTTTTTTTTTTTTTTTTTAATCTATATACTGGAAACTGAAAATTGGTTTTTGCAAATCTTTTTCAGAACTGATAGATACAAACCTTAGCTGGATACAAAACATTATATGAGGCCGAGGGCCACGGCTCTGTGAGTCAAGAATTGAAAGGAAAAGGTAACTCATTTTACTACCTCTATTCCTGGCAGCTTCTCACATTTCTGATGCCACCTCTCTGAATCTCTTTTATGTTTCTGTTTCACTCTGAATCCACCTGACAGGCTGGTCACCCCTCGATCTTTTCTCTGTCTTTAAGGAGCATGCATGATCTTCAATACTTTGGAAAATGTCTCCTAGTCAGGCTGAAATGCACTTGTTTCTATTGACTCTGCTGATTGTATTAAATTGTATGTAAAGTCAAAACATGTTTTGTTTGGTTTTCGATATAGTCAGGGAATGGGTAAGACCTCTGCCAGGTTTTATTATTCTCTTCACTTCCTGTACCAGAGACACAACAGGAAGTAAGGCTCTGCATTCACATCTCCCCGTTTCCGAATCGTGGGCAGAATCGCCACGGTTCCGCCCGCGATTCGCAATAGAGGCAAATCGCAGGACGCCCCGTGAGTTACCTGTCAGTTTTAATAGCACCCCAAACGCAGGACGATTTTCCTACGATTCGTCAGGCGACAATCGCAGTAAAATCGTGCAAACAGAATCGCTGGACACCTGTCGCCCCAAAAGAAGTAGATGAGCTACTTTTGGACAACAAGCATCCCGCGATTCTATTTGCGCAATTTTACAGCGATTGTTGCCCTACCCCCATACGCCAAGATGTGTGAACGGAGCCCTAGGCTCCGTTCACACCCTGGCGCTCCCTTTTGCGATTTTTTTAAACGCCGCAAATCGCGGGATGCCCTCGCGATCACCGCTATTTTAAGGCTGCATTCACACCTTGAGTGTTTTCAGCTCGTAAAAACCCTCATCTCAAAATTTCCAAAACGCCCAACAAGCAAAATCCTATTCGTTTAAAAGGCCCCCTGCTCACATCTGAGCGTTCTGTCGCCTGAAGCAAAACGCCTGAAGCTCAAAAAAGCACATGAGCTTCTTTTTAGGCAGGTTACAGGCGTTTTACAGTGGAGACCTTTGGACCTCAAAACGCCTGTACAAAAACGCTGAAAAAACATTTAAAAAAAGGCAAGAAAAAAACGCCTGGAAACGATACTCTCAGGTGTGAATGCAGCCTTAATGGCACCAAATCACGGCGCAATATTGCTGCGATTGTTGCCCGACGAATCGCTGTAAAAACGTGCAAACAGAATTGCGGAATGCCCGACGCTCAAAAGAAGTTCTTGTACTTCTTTTGGGCGTCATGATTCTGCTTGTGTGTTTTTACCGTAATCTTACAGTGATTCGTCGGGCGCAAACCGTGAATTTACAGCGATTCGTTGGGCGCAATCACGGCAAAATCGTGCCGCGATTTGGGCCGTTCAAATTAGCAGGGGTCGCAAGGGAGTCCCGCGATTTGTGGCGATTCTGTCCGCAAAACGGAAATGCCAAGGTGTGAGTGGAGCCTAAGGGGAGGACTCTCCAAAAAGAGATCTTCCCTTAGGCTCCATTCACACCTTGGAGATTTTTCCTTTCTTGGTCATCTGAACAAGTGTCCCCATTGGATGATTTCTCCTCTATTCTTGTCCTGGTGACTACTTGATTTCCTATCACTCTCTGCCTTAGGTGCCTTTCTGGAATTACCATTGTCACCAGTCAGGGGTGTAAACCTTCCCATATTCTATGCAAAATTATCAAAAATAAAAAAAGTTTTGGCTTAAAATACATTTTAGCTTATTCTTGTTACATAAACTGTTGTTGGATAGAAAAAATGATGCATGTCTATCTATAGAGCAATAGAATATTGTTCCTCATGAACAATATTCTATTTATTTCTGACTCTAACCAAGGTAATTAGGGCTTCATTTATCAGCCTGTCTGAAATAAGAACTGTCTGTATCACCCGATTTGCCATTTAGATTCAAAACCCTGGAAAATGACGAACCTGGAATACTTTGGTTGGGTCCTCTGGCTCTGTATAATTCTAAAGGACACTTTGATAAATGGAGCAAATTGGGCTGGTAATTCCAGTCTAAGGTCATCAAAGTGGTTTTACAGGCTGAAGGTTTTTTTTTTTCCCTTAACTGCACACAAATATTGTGCCTCTCGTTGGGTGAGACTTGATGCCAAGCGGGCACATATTTAAATTAATTCATCTGAATACAGCTGTGCTGAGAGCTCGCACAGTTACTGGCGCTTAACAGAAAGCTGCCGATCGTTACTTGCGATCGAGAGCTTTTCGATCATTTGACCGCCAGTCACAGTGGTCACATGATGATAAACCCCCGCCCCGCCTTCCGGCATCCTAAACCTCTTAAAGTGCCAGGAGGCGCCGGCTCAAAGGGGTTAATGCCTTTTATGCATTAAGGTGAAAAACCTTCAGTGTTCAGCCCCCCCCTATACTTATCAAGCCCCACCTCGATCCAGCGATGTGCATGAGAGCAGAGGCTCTCCCAGGACTCTCTCTCTCCTCATTGGCTCACACAGCAGCAGGAGCCAATGGATCACAGCCACCAGTGAGCCAATAAGCGGAAGGGCGGGGGGAGCCCTGCTCTGTGTGTGAATGGACAATGTTCATTTACAGGAGTGTGGCTCAGGAGTGAGCCTGCTCAAGTGCCATCATAGCAAGAGGCTTGCTATTGGGGGGGGTACTCAACAAGGGGGAGGAGCCAGGACCGCCAAAGGGGCACCCAAAAAAAAATAGGAGGACCGGTGCTGCTCTGTGCATAACCATTACACAGAGTAGGTAAGTACACAAAGCTTTAGTAATACTTTAAGCAAGCATTCGAGTTTGTAGCTGACCATAGATGGATGGAAATTCCTCTGGTTCAGCAGGAACTGGCTGAATTTTCGGCTCATCTCTGGCCATTTCTGATCATGGAGTATTCTCGAACAGGACTGTTGGAAAACTTTCATTCGATCGGTAGCTGTAGCCAAACAGCGTTTGAGCATTTTATCAATGAGGTCCCCCAAGTCACTCTGGACCCTAATGGGTGAACGGAGAGGAGTTGTGTGTCTGGTAGGGATTGCTCTGTATAGTAAAACAGACCAGTCCCCATATTGCGTCAGATGAAAATACATCGATTCTCAATAGGAACAAATGTTTTTTTGTTTTTTTTTTGGTGGAAGTGCAATCCTCAAAGTCTTTCCACAGGCTGTGATCCATTTGTCATTTACTAAAGGCCCCCTTTGTAGACCCCTCTATGAAACAACAATCACTTTTTCATTTTTGTTTGTTGAATTTTATTTTATATTTTTTATATTCTTTCAGTAACTTTTTGAATCATTGTCTGTTTTTTTTTTTTTCTTTTTTTTTTTCTGTGAAGCTATTTAGCACCTTCCTGTTGTGTGCTCTCACTTCTCTCATCTATTAGAGAAATCCCCCAGTTCCACATTAAAGGAGAAGTACGGGGGAAAGCTCGTTTGGCTGGACTTCTCCTGTGGATCGCAGCAGTGCAGTGCGTTTTGCTCTCCTGTGACCCGTTTTCAGCAGACATCGGGCTGAAGTCCGCTGTCTGCTGATGTCACAGAGCCAGTGTTCTGTCAGGAAATGCCCTCCATCTAAAAATGCCACCGATGGGTCTGCGCTTGCGCATTAAGCAACGTCACTCCAGCTGATATATTGATCAGCTGGCGTGAGGTCAACACGGCGCACACGCAGATTGTCGGAGGCATTATCTGATGATCTGCTAAGCGCCACGAGAGAGAGAATGAAATTGTCAGATTCTGCCTCGCTGTTGCCGGGCGGGTTTTGGCTGTATTGAATGGCGTGTTTCCTGTCTGTTGCACGGCGGCTTGAGTGTGTTAAACGTCGGGTTTCGGCTCTGTCTAAAGGCGGAGTTAAAACACACACAAAACCCGCCCTTCAACACACCCACAACTCGCCCTGCAATAGCGAGGAAGAATCTAACAATTACATTTCCCCCCAGCGCTTAGCAGATTGTCAGATAGTGCCTCCGAAGATCTGTGCATGCGCCATGTTGACGTCATGTAAGCTGATCAACATATCAGCTGGAGTGACGTGGTGCGCAGACCCATCAGAGGCATTTTTCGACGGAGGGCATTTCTTGATAGAACACCGGTTCAGGCTCGGGCAAGATTGCAACAGTGGAGTCCGGATCTGCCTACATGCCTGAGAGCCTGAGCCCTGGGGACTGATAGTCGCTAGCTCTCTGCTCGGGGAACTGAGTACTGAGCAATCGGTTGTGTTAGATCGTTCAGTTCTCAGTCTTAGAGCAGATGGGGGACCGATGCTGCATCCAACATCGGAAAAAAATCCCATAACTTCTCTTCTAATGTCATTATCCCACAGAGGCCATTTGTGTTTTCTCCCAGCCCGGCTCCCGCTGTCAGCAATCGGATCTCCGATTTAACTGTTCTCAGTTAATTTTCATTCTGCTACCTCTGAATTAATTTGCGCTATAAAACTATGAGGCGCGCGAAGAGCCAACACCAATAGCGCGTCTAATGTATTAGTCACCTGTGTCTCGAAGGAATACACTGTGCACATTGTGACCACACCGCACACGCTCCTGTATATAACCTCTCCCTTTGTGTATCCATTGACACGCCGGCTACTCGTAGGTGCCATTCAAAAGGTTCTTTTTTTAAGAGGCTTGGCAGCCACCTGCTGGCTCAGGAAACAGACCTTCGCCAAACAGTGGCCCATTCAGCTGGAAAATAGATTTTAATATACTTTTTACAACTTCTCCACAAAGGACGGCTCAATACCGAGTGATCTCACAATAAAACCTTGCTTTATTTTACATGCGGCGCGTCAGGAAATGAATACCTTACAGGCCCGCTCACACGATAAAGCCATAACCGGAGGGGTAATAAGCAAACATAAAACAAAGTCCTACTACCAACAATGCCATATCCTGCCAGAGCCATTAGATTACACGTGAAAATTATTTATTGGTGTCCTCGTGGAGCTTCATATCTCTGGCCAGCAAGAGCTTTCCATCCCTTGTTGTTATTGTAGTTCAAGAATTAAAATATAAACTCTGATTGACTTGTTTACAAGCAAAGTTATTCTAAACAAAGATTGTTCTCTACAAAATATATATTTTTTAAGAAGGAATTGTGCCCAGGTTTGAAAACATTAGGCTAGATGTAGAGCCAGGGCTGTATTTAGCACAGGGCAAAAGGGGCAGCTGCCCCAGGCCCAGCCATTGTTGTGGGGCCCAAGGCAACTTCCCCTTTAGCCTGCACTGCCCACAAATAGTTGATAAGTGGATTCGGGAGGGCCCAAGAAAGTTTTTGCCCAGGGTCTGAACAATATTAAAAATGGCCCTGTCAGGGCCGTCTTTAACACATGGAAAAAGGGGCAGCTGCCCCAGGTTCAGTCATTGTTGTTGGGCCCAAGGCAACTTCCCCTTGAGCCTGCACTGCCCACAAATAGTTGATAAGTGGATTCGGGAGGGCCCAAGAAAGTTTTTGCCCGGGGTCCAATCAATATTAAAGATGGCCCTGTCAGGGCCATCTTTAACACAGGGAAAAAGGGGCAGCTGCCCCAGGCCCAGTCATTGTTGTTGGGCCCAAGGCAACTTCCCCTTGAGCCTGCACTGCCCTCAAATATATGATAAGTGGATTCGGGAGGGCCCAGGAAAGTGTTTGCCCAGGGTCCAATCAATATTAAAGATGGCCCTGTGTAGAGCTAAACTGTCGTGCCTCTGAAAAGCGATCCAAACACAGTGTTTGACAGGCAGTGAGGAGGCGATATGACCCCATAAATGCTAGAGCAACGTGCTGCAGCTGTGTGCATTGCACATGAGAGTGCACAAACTTGGCGATTAGTCACACAAGGCACCAGGAGTTTGGCACATTACTCCATACCCAAATGTACTGGGGATTTGCCAGGTGAACCGGCATTGAAATGATTGTCAGATGAGCGAGTGGAAGGGAAGTAAATGTGTTTTATGCCTCATGTATACCAGTGGTTGTCAACCTACAAGATATATGGATCTTCAACGCGGCCCCTGACATATATAATCTTCAGAATATGTAATAATAGAGAGGGCTGTCAGAGAACACACACTAGAGGAAATGGTGGTCAGAGACTGTTACATGAGACTAGTAGACATTACTGCTTTCACTTCTTAATACATCAATGCTCCCACTGCAGACTGCTGGGGTCCAAGGGCCATAGAACAAGTACCAAAGTGCTGCAGGTTGGGCACCAGGGCCCTATGCAGCAGAGTGAAGCCTTTACTTTGCCCAGTATGGGCATTGTACAGACTCACTGAGACTTTACAGGACAAATTGGTCAGATCAAGTGACAATCATCTTATCTTAATCGTCCAGTACAGGACACGGGACTTGTATTCTGGTGACTGGTCACTGGCAAAAAAAACTTGCTAGGTCCATCCCTAAAGTACACCCATATAACCCTGTCCACTCCATTTGTTTTGCTAGTGTCATTATGATGATCTGTAGCCTTCTGGTGAAGTATCAAGATCTAACTGCTCATTGCCCCGGGCTAACTAGCAGTTTTCAGATCAGTGTACACCTTTGGGGACTTTACTCAGACCCCACTGTGCAGGGACAGCTTGTAATGTTTGCCTCAAGCACTGTATCCTGCGTTAGACATTCACCTTGGCATGAAGTGCAAAATGTCTAGTTAGTCACAGGTTACTATACAGGTCAAAAGCCATGTTCCGTTCCTGGTGTTCCCCGACCCTAAAGACCCCTTTGGGGGTATGCCCACCCTGATGAATGAAGCCTGGACCCTTAGTAGGTCCAGCATAGTGAATAAGGTATGACAGGGTTTCCCTGTAGCTTGGCACTGGTTCCTGGTGACCCCTTTGGAGGTATGCCGACCCTGACGATTGAAGCCTGGACCCTTTGTAATTCCAGCATAGTGAATAAAGTATGACAGGTTTTCCCTGTAGCGTGGCACTGGTTCCTGAAGACCCCTTTGGGGCTGTACCCACTCTGACGATGGAATCCTGGAACCTTAGAAGGTCCACTGTAGTGAATAAGTTATGACAGGGTTTGCCTGTAGCTTGGCACCGGTTCCTGGTGACCGCTTTTGGGGTATGCCCACCCTGACGATGGAAGCCTGGACCCTTTGTAGGTCCAGCATAGTGAATAAGGTATGACAGGGTTTCCCTGTAGCTTGGCACTGGTTCCTGAAGACACTTTTGGGGGTGTACCCACTGTGACGATGGAAGCCTGGAACCTTAGAAGGTCCACTGTAGTGAATAAGGTATGACAGGGTTTCCCTGTAGCTTGGCACCGGTTCCTGGTGGCCCCTTTGGGGGTTTGCCCACCCTGGTGGTGGAGGCCTGGACCCTTTGTAGGTCCAGCGTAGTGAATAAGGTGTGACAGGGTTCCTCTCTAGCTTGGCACGAGTTCCTGGTGACTCTTTTGGGGATATGCCCACCCTGACGATGGAGGCCTGGACCCTTTGTAGGTCCAGTGTAGTGAATAAGGTATGACAGGGCTTGGCACCAGTTCCTGGCTTATAATAATCAGTCCACACAGCATGTATGGAGGAACCCCCCTTCCGACTGTTGTCTTCAGATACCTGTCACCTGTGGATGTCAGAAAATCTGGGCACCCTATCAGATGCAGTCACTGTTCAGTCACAAATTTTGCATCGGGCTCCTTCAATTATTTAGTCAGCTGACAAGGCCACCAATGGCTTGAATATTGGCTCATTGAGTGGGAATTGTCCATGACTCGAGCTTTATTCACACCATTCTGATTTATTTGCAAGGTAGCATTAATATTTTTGTCACGATTGATTAGCAATACTGCTGATACATTGTATTAGAAAAGACATTTAAAGGTCTGGTGACGATACTTAGTAGAAAACAAGAAATATCTCTTATTAGATCTCACGCCTACAGGAATACAGATGTTTTATTAGTTTCCTCTCCTTTATTTTACCGATTCCGCTTCTTATATACGAGCGTCTGGGACGGTGACCAGAGATGTGATGTTTATGTGACACCATTCTTGTCGTTCTCAGAGGATGTTACCCTCCCACAGTGCCCACTTCTTCTACCTGTTACTATATTCAGACTCTCATTGTTTCCACCTAATACTCCTCTCACTTCCTGGGTATTCAATTTAGGAAGTAATATGTCAACCACAGAGTCTAATTATAGATGTGCGCTGTTAGAAAAGAACCGACCGTTTGATAAATCATCTACTTTTATCAGCGGTGATTTACATATGACACGGGATGGATTATCTGTATCGGTAGACCTGAACATACTGAGAACTATATATATATAAAATACAGTGAGAGGCATCAATAGTGCCATGTCTGTCGGAGTACACTGTCATGTCCTGACAGAACTACACTTATAGTACACCCCCCTCCTAAAGCCTTCCGGCAGAATTTTAATTCATGTGTACCCCACTTAAAACGGAAGTAAACCCATTAATAAAACAGTTTAATTTCCTGCGCGTGCCGGAAATGTAACACTCCCATTGGTTGTGCTCTCAACCAAACTGTCAAACCATCCAATGGCTGGTGTCTAAACTGATCACATGTGCAGCATCATAGCAGTTGTAGATTAAACAGATGCAAAGATGGCAGCTTCCTTGGCTGAAAACGATAGGGGGGGGTTTACTTACACTTTAAGCCTGGGTTCACACTGCTGCGATCTCAGAGATCGCATGTGATTCGGACCTGCACCGAATCAAATTTCCCCTCCGAGCACAAATCCCCCCCTCAAAAAAATTCCGATCTTAACACAACCCCCCCCCACCATATTACCTTTTCTAGCATAAACTCCCCAAATCCCCCTCCTAGCACAAATCCTCTTCACCCATCCCCCCTCCAAACACAAATCCCCCCAAATCACTACTCCTAGCACATCTACCCGAATTACCCCTCCTCCTAGAACAATTCTTACCACTGACAACCCCCCCCCCCAATTTCCACCTCCCAACACAAATTCCCCTCCCCACCTCACATAATACCACAGTGTCCAGGGCAGCTGCCCCTCCTGCCCCCCCCCCCCCCCCCCCGGGCCCTACATGTGCCATTCTGTATATGGTGTCTTCATTTCTCTCTGCACTGCCGGTGACACAGAGATCTAAGGACTTCCTGTATGATGATAATACAGGTACTAAACTAAACCGGGCTAAACTATAAAGTCTGAATTCATTACAAATCTATTCTCGGCTTTCTAGAAGAGGTGAGAAAATGAAAGCAAGACACATTCGTCATTATGAGCAACCAACAACCCCCTTGCACCTCATATTAATGAGCTTTACTGTAATATTGGAATTCCAGTTATAGCTCGGTAAAGTGCATACCAGTTCATACCAGTTTCTTTTTTATACTCTATGTAAGGCATAGTCCACCGCAAAAAAAATGTAAATGCACCAACATTGATAAAATAAAAATCGTGCTTTTTGCGTTGAGGCCTGCAGAGCATTGCAGCCATGATCAGTGTTTGGCGGGTGTAACGCACAGACTCCAGCATGGTTTACCCCCAGTACCTTAGATGGACCTTCTGGCGTACCTCCCAACTGTCCCCGATTTCGAGGGACTGTCCCTGATTTGGAGCAATCTCCCTCTGTCCCTCTTTCCCCCTCATTTATCTCTCATTCTGGTCTGATCTATATAGTTGTATATAAAATGCACTTTTTATTTATCAAAAAGTGTTTCCCAGCGCTAAACCTTTCATCTGATTTCTAAATTGCTGCATTTGTAAATTCCACAAGCCAATATAAAGGAATAGTAGTGGTAAAACAAAAAGCACTTGTGGGTTTAACCAATCTTGTTTTTTTGTACAATTCTCCTTTAAGGGGGCGTGACAGGGGGCGTGCCCTATGCCTGCATACTCTTGCTGATAGGTGTCCCTCATTTCCATCTCATAAAAGTTGGGAGGTATACTTCTGTTATGGAGCTGGAGGAAGTGCTGGCTAACAATGATGGGACTTTGAATTACAAATCTCCATAAATGGATGATGTGGCTGTGTAGGCAGAGCTGCACTGTGTTAAAAAAAAAACAAAAAACAACAGAATTAGGGAACAACAAACACCTCATGATTCTGACAAGGGGTGAACGGTGTTTTGTTTTTTAGGGATGGTCTAAGCTACCATACTTCATGATGTTATACAGTAAATATGGGTGTAACATAAGGAACATGGTCCAAAAGGTGGATTTTGCCTTCAAATATCTGGCTGGCTCTGCACATTGCACATAATTCTTCTCTATGGCTACAAGTGGAAGGAAATTTTGTAGAATAACATCGTATTGAATGCAGACACTGACAAACCTGTTACTTTAAATACTTCACTGCTGCACCTAGAGACATTAAATCAGGGAATTAACAGAGTGGTGTAGGCTGTATGCCTGCACCATTCTTATAAGCTGAACAGATGGTGCAGATGCTGCTTCTAATTAACTAAAGGGGTGCAAGTCCCTTTTTTAATTAGGAGTGATCTGCTCCCTGTTCTATGTCCATAACAGACACAGCACAGAACAGTTCAGTTGGACCTCTATGCTCTGGAAACCTTTGCCCGTCCCCACCCTCCTGCTCATCTGAATGCGGGCGTGAGGACGAGGGATGTTAAAGTGATAGTAAAGTCTTGTTTTTTTTAGTTAAAAATAACAAACACGTCATACTTACCTGCACTGTACAGTTGGTTTTGCACAAAGCAGCCCGGATCCTCCTCTTCTCAGGTCCCTCTTCGGCGCTCCAGGCTCCTCCCTCCTGTTGAGTGCCCCCACAGCAAGCAGCTTGCTATGGGGGCACCCGAGCCGAGCCACGGCTTCCCGTGTCCATTCAGACACAAAGCCGTGGCCCTCCCCTTTCCTGGCTCCTCCTCTTCTCGACTGCCCCGTTGGAGAGCCGCTCTCCCTCGGTGAACTCATGCGGGCACGCTCCCGTGTCCTGCTGCTGCGTCAATTGACACAGACAGCAGGACTCGGCCCCGCCCCTCGACTCCCATGTCATTGACTTTGATTGACAGCAGCGGGAGCCAATGGCTGCGCTGCTATCAATCTATCTAATCAGGACCAGAGAAACCAGCTGGAGCTGGTGTGCTCGCCCCCGACGCTGGAAAGACCAGGTTCAGGTAAGTAAAAGGGGGGCTCTGGGGGGGTTGCTGCATCACAGGAGGTTTTTCACCTTCATGCATAGAATGCATGAAGGTGAAAAACCTAGAGATAAAAAAAATCTTCTGCCGTTACAACCACTAAACTCTGTAGGCTCTGCTTGTGTAGTGTAATCACTGCACGTGCAGACAGAGGGATGTGAGCCGTCTGCTGATAGTTCCCATCATGTATGCCACTCCTGATTTGGTGGTGATCTTTTAAAGTGGTTATAAAGGCAGAAGGCCACACAGGGTGCAGCAGCCCCCCCCAATACTTACCTGAGCAACATGTCAATCCAGCAATGTTGCACAAGAGACTTGGCTGTCCGGGACTCCATTGGCTTCTGCTGCTGTCAGAGTCAGTGAGCCAATGAGGAGAGAGAGGGGGTGGGGCTGAATGGACTGAATGGACACATGGAGCTGCGGCTCGGGTGCCCCCATAGCAAGTTGCTTGCTGTGGGGGCAGGAGGGAGGGGCCAGGAGTGCCAAAGAGGGACCTGAATAGAGGAGGATCGGGGCTGCTCTGTTCAAAACCATTACACAGAACAGTTAAGTATAACATGTGTGTTATTTTTTTAAACAAAAAAACGAGACTTTAGTATCACGTTAATGCTGCATTCCCTTGGTGAATTAGGAGCAGATCCTGTGCTTATTTCTTTTTTACTCTGAAACAGAGACTGGCCCTGGGTGGTGCAGAGAGACCGGAAACAGGTTTATCTGCTTAGTTATTGTGGCACCTACAACATTATAATGGGGCAGAAACCTCTGTTATTTCCCCATTTTCTTCTTCCGTACCTTTCCAGACAAAATGTTGTATTTCTGACTTTCCTGAAAGCAGGGCATCAATATGATGGGCAGCTCGGCTCTCACGTACGTTTTATGGGTAGGAAATGGAATGAATTGATCACTGTAGAGTTCATAGAGCTCTGACAGCAGGCGGAAAGCCATTCTCATGTTGAACATAAATACAAAATCCTGCCTCCATTTCCTTTTCTCCTCCAGATCTCTCCGTGTTTACTTTATGTGGATTAATTGTAATTTTCTGCTCTCTTTTCTCGGCAGTGAATGAAATTATCAGGAAGGAGTTTTCTGGCTTCCCTGCTAGAAATCAAACATAGAAGAAGAGGACCTGGCAGACATCTTTTTATTGAACGGCTTCCTCCTCGACCTGCGAGACCCTTCACACCACCTTCTGTTTCCTCTGCAACTCCGCCACACATTGCGCTTCTGTAAACATCAAAAGTTGTAAGAACCATTGTCCTGTCATAATAAATGTATTTCACCGGCTGAGGCCAACAAGGGAAATCCATACATTCGCCATACATCAGCCGTCTCCTTTGAACGTTGACGGATGATCTGAAACTTCTGAGAGCCAGAACAATCGCCACTTCACATGGGAAGTGCTAGAAAACGCAAGTATACGCTGAATATTCACCATCGCTGGCTTAGGACACTCAACGCAAATCTTCCTTGCTTTCTGGACACAGATGTGCCATGCTTGCTCTATCAGAGGTGGACAGCTTGGCGCATTCAACCCCCTGATTGTCCACCCTGTACTGATTAGTAGTCAAAGAACATTCCACATTCCTTCGCTTGTTGTGAGAGATTATAGATCTCCAGCGGTGGCCGCACTATGCCTTAATACCTTAGTGCGGTTCTTTCCTGTTATCTAATAATATACACCACTCCCCTATACAGCACCTTACCTGCCTTTACCGTATACCCAGGTAATATCCTACAATGCGTCAGTAGAAGACAATCAGATCCGTATATTTTACTTAAAAAATATTATATACATATATTTCTATTGTCTTTTGTATAGCACATTTGTGGCATTTAAAACAGGGATTCTTCAGAGCAGGCCTGGTGCCCCCCCCCCCAGACCTTACCAATACTCTGTCTATGTACAGCCCCAGTGCTCCCCCATATAAAGGCCTCATCCCCCACAATCCCTGTTTTAAATTCTATCTAGAGGTCTCAAAGAGATCTTCTGACAGCAACTGTAAATATTTAATGCAGAATATGTTATTTATTGTGTCTAATCAAAATGTTTAGAATGATATGAATTTAACTAATTTTGCTTGTTTTATAAATATATATAGAACTGGCCTTTGTATATTTCTGTGGTATATAATGCTTTAAATAAGAGTTTATTGGAGGTCCCAGGGACCGCTTTATCACTAGGGCAGAGCCTTCGTTGCACCCTATTCCCCAGCTAAGGAGCCTTATCTATATAAAGTTCTGTTATGTTCATAAGTGACCAATCAGAGACATGGTTCTAACACTACACATGCCTGATTGATTGACCATTCACCTCCTATTTGGTTTAGTGGAGGATATAGAACAAGCCATTGCCCCACCTTTCATCTGTAATAGCCAACCTGACATGCCGTAAACTCTGACCTGTCCCGAGCTGAAGAGAAGTTTCTCACTGCCGTATTCTACCCTTCATATGAGAGTGACAGTTCATTGTCACCGGCCACACAGAGAGAGCTTCCACAGACCATCAATATGACCACCCAGAGGGTCCTACTCCAATCACCATCACCTGAACAGCCATTCCCACCAAGCCACGGCTTCCCCAATATTAGCGGAAACCATTAGAGCCAAACTGTCGTCTCAGTAGACGTGTCACCATTCACCTCTCTGGACTACGACTGCCCTATATAGTGTTTGCAGTGGGAGAATTTCTCAATTTCTCATTTCTCATACATTTACTAAAAACATAGAGAGGGGAACTCAATAAAGCTGCTGCACCCCTTTTCTGGCAGTAAGGCCCCTTTCACATGGGTGCCTTCGCCTAACGGGCTCCCCTTGCTCCTCTGATCCCCACTGAGCAGGCAGGTGACAGGTCCTTCCCTGATCTGCTGTGCAGAGTGGAGATGGACACAGTCCCGCTCTCCTCTATGGGAAGATCGGATGAAAACTGACCAAATTTCCATTTTTATCCAATCCACCAGACGGATGGAATATAGGACCACCATCCATCTGGATTAGGATAGCTGCGGGTGTCAACGGACATGTTACTGCTAACATCCACCGCTACATAGGAGTGAATGGAGGGTCCGCCTAAAAAACTGACAGGCGGACCTGATCAGGCCGCCAGTGTGAAAGGGCCCTGAAGTGTTACTAAAGTCAAATAATTATTTTTTTAAATAACAAACATGTAATACTCACCTGCTCTGTGTAATGGTATTGCACAGAGCAGCCCCGATCCTCCTCTTCTCGGGTCCCCCGCATCTGATCTTGGCTCCTCCTCTTCTTTGTGTGTCCACACACAACAGGACATAACAGCAGCGCCCACTTCCTCCTTACTGCATTTGATTGACAGCAGCAGAAGCCAATGACTCCTGCTGCTGTTCAAGTCCCTGTGTGAAGAGGGAGAGAGGGGAGAAGTGTTGCAGCCAATAACAGTGCTGAAACTCTTTTCCCTTCACACAAGGATGGGGGGAGGATGAAGAGCAAGAAAACATTTTTTACCTTAATACAAGGAATGCATTAGGGTAAAAAAAAACTTATTTAGCTTTAGTAACACTTTAATCCCTCTTTTTAATGGATTGTGAGAGATTCATGACATATTTGCGACACTTTTGGTTCTGACAGCGACTTGTGCACCAAATTCAGGTAGTCCTACAATGCGCCACTCTTACATTGTGACGCAAAGAATGCACCAAATTCAAAATAAAATGCTGACACTTGGTCTTAATTAGCTCCACTTTCATAAGATACAAACTCTCTTTTGGTGTGCAGAGGGAGAAAATGGCGCAGGCAGATTTTGCTAAAGTGTCTCGTGTGCATTCTAAAAGTGGCGCAGTGTGAGCCAAATTCAAGTCCAAGTTCTAGACGGGTGCATGAATTTGGCACATTCTGCACCACTTTAAAGGCCTGATTCACACTTATGCAGGTTGCAGTTTGCATATTCCAGGTGCATTTTGCATTTTTCAATACACGTTTTTGATCCATTAAAGTCTATGGAACCAAAAACCAGAAAAAAATTCCCTGGCCCTTTCCATAAAATGCACAGATGAGAACCACATCCATAGGAAACCATGTTAAAGTGTAAGTAACCCCCCCCCCCAAGGAAGCTGCCATCTTTGCCTCTGTTTAATCTACAGCTGCCATGATGCTTGCACATGTGCTCAGTTATGACACCAGCCATTGGATTGGTTTGACAGTTTGGTTGAGAGCACAACCAATGGGAGTGTTACATTTCCGGCACGTTCTGGAAATGAAACCATTTTTTGAAACTGGTAAATGGATGGGTTTACTTCCACTTTAAATGGACTGTAGTGTGTTTCTGCAAAACTGAAAACACGCTAAAAAATTCATAGCTCTGAACCAGGCCTTAGCATTGGAGACACTTTTGCAAAGTCGGTCTGCAGTCTTTATGAATTCTAGGGAGAGTCTTCTAACCTGGACAGCCCATTGGAGGCGCTGTGTTCTGTAATTATATATATATATATATATATATATATATATATATATATATATATATATATATATATATATATATATATATATATATATATATATATATATGTAGAATACAGGTGGAGGACCTCCTGCAACTCCCTCTGTACTGGTGGGTTCTATGGGGTTGATTTACTAAAACTGGAGAGTGCAAAACCTAATGCAGCTGTGCATTGTAGCTTCAGCTTGCTCAATTAAGAGAGGACAATAAAACCTGGAAGCTGATCAGCTGATTGGCTGCACCAGATTTTGCACGCTCCAGTTTTAGGAAATGAACCCCTATGAGACTAGACTCCGAGGAATGAAGTGAGTTATCTCTCATTGGCTGGAATGTGAGTGAATTCCATGGCTGGTCTATAGAATCTGCTTGGAAGGAGACGTGTGCATGCTGACCCCATTCTGATCTGCTCTCTTCCCCCCATCAAATTGCATGTGCTGTGAGGGGATCTGACGGCTGAGCGTTTACAGAGCTGACCATTACACACAGCTGCTAATACCCATAATTCCACCCCACCCTGCAATATAATTATATTGTTACAGGAGAGCAATTACCACCAACCCAAAATGCGTCAGATTCCAGAAACAGGAAGGACATGGAGGCCTCACTGCATAATCTACATAGAAATCTGATGGATCCTCAGTAGAGTTGCCACCTCATCCCTTTAAACCTGAAAACCTTTGAATTACACAGGTTCTGATGCTAATTAAATGCAGATAAGGCACCAAGTGAGTTTAATTACCACTTTAATCAGCCACAGAACCTGTGTAATTAGTATGCGTTAGGGTTTAAAGGGATGAGGTGGCAAACATAATGCTCAGCTATATAGACATTCCTTCTTATCTCCATCCAAAACACTCACCAGCACTCCAGTCTGGGTTAGGGTTGCCACCTAATCCCTTTAAACCCAATCACCTATGAATTACACAGGTTCTGGTGCTAATTTAATGCAGATAAGGCACCAAGTGAGTTTAAATACCACCTTAATCAGCCACAGAACCTGTGTAATTATTATGTGTTCGGGTTTAAAGGGATGAGGTGGTAACCCTAGTCCCATCATGCCTCTGCCTGTGGGAGTCATGTTTGTAACTGTCAGCCTTGCAATGCCTCATGGGGCTTGTAGTTTCACAACAGCTGGAGGGCCGCCAGTTTGAGACTCCTGCTTTAGACCCAATCAGATAGTCGTTACAAAGCCCAATTGTAACGTTTGGCTGGCTTTAGGCCTAGTACACGCGATCGGAATATCGGATGAAAAATACCACTTTCGAAGCGGTCGTACAATAATACTGCTTGTTAGTATGGGAGCCAATCACGACAATCCATCCGAAATTATCCGAAGGGACACACGCAAACATTTTTCTCGGACAATAGCAGAACGAACAATTTTCGTTTAATCAGTACAGTAATTCGTTTGAAAAAAAAGAAAAAAAAAAAAATCGGGAAGAGCAAGACCACACATGCCTGGAAATAAAAGAATATATTACTATACAATACATGACATCACTTCCAAAGTCGTATTCCGTCGTACGAAAATTTTCGTAATTTTAGTAACTTCTTTGTTTTCCATATGAGACTAAAGCATCATTTGTCCGATATTCTCATCGTGTGTACGAGGCTTAAGATATACGAGATTCATAATGGACAGAGCTCAGAGATCATTGATGATACATCTGACTGCATTGTCCTCGGAGAAGGATTCTCTGACATTCCAGTAGCGGAGGGCCTCTTTAGCGGTGGCGGGAGGCTGACTGGGCTGTGCGCCCTCCGCTGTCAGCGAGGCCTTAATGTGTTTACCTAGGGAGAGAGATGTTCTCACTCTGCCTGGACGGCAGACATGTCTGCACACGAGGAAGCTGTTTTTTCCTCAACAATGTGACTGTTTTCACCAGCGTGCCTTCCTGCCATTGTACCAAAGAATCTCACATCGCCATTGTCCGCAGCCTGCGCAGACCCTCGTCTATTTTCCATCTACGTAATACCGTACGGTGCAGGCGACCTCAGGAATGCCGTGTGTGCGCTGCTCTCTGCCAGACAGATGGGCCGCCTTTCTATGTGCTGCAGCCATTGTGACACCTAAAAGAGATGACAGGTACTCTTCCCACAATGGCCAGTCTTCCCCTCAGGAAACAGCTGTCACATGTTCAGGGTAGAGGATAAAGACTAGTCATTGGCCACCATGGGCAACACTACTATTATCCTTCACCTCTAGTGTATACACTTCCACCCAAAAGGGGAAGTTCTGCTTTAAGTCCTCCTCCCCTCCCATATTTGTTTTGTTATTTATTTTGGGGCGGGCGTAGGTACCTTGTTTTTGACAGGTACCCGCTCCCACTTCCGCTGGGGATCGCCTTGGTGATCCGAGTTGAAGTTTTCCTTTCCCCCTCCCTCTCCACAGTCTTCTGGGACACGTCACAGGTCCCAGAAGACTGCGGGACCATTCACAAAAGCACAGCGCGGCTCGCTGATGCACAGTGGGCAGCCGGCTTGTGAAGCCGGAAGCAGCATAGCCGGCTGCCCACAGTTAGGATGCCAGCGCCAAAGCCTAGTGAAGAACTATCCAGGGTGAGGACAGCGATCGATCCCTGGACTGGCAACTGTCCTTTTATTAAAAGTCAGCAGGATTTGTAGCTGCTGACTTTTACATTTTTGTGCCCAGACTGAGGCTGGGTTCACACTATTGCGAATTGGAATTGCGAATTGGATGCGGATTCCCCCCACGTCCAATTAGCAATAGCAGGAGATTTTGACCATCTCTCTATGGTTCACATATCTCCAGTGCGAATTGCACAGGAGTCCTGTGCGTCTTTTGGCCTTTGGCCAAAAATTTGGGCTGAAATTGGACCTGAAACAGTGAATGGGCATACCGGATACCCTACTGTGAGCTGCATGCGCAAAAAAGTGTGAACCCAGCCTAAACTTCCTCTTTAAAGTGAAATTACATTATCAGACAAAATATATGGACTTCACATTTCTGTTGGTTTTGTGGTTTACACAGCCACCTACCACACTGTACAGCCGGGGGGAGAGGGGGTCTCCATGGCTTCTGGGGTCACCACCTTCTGCTGAAGCCTTTCCCTGTCCCCTTAGCCTGCCCAGAGCACCCTTATACTGCTCCCTGTGCCTGAAACATGTCAACACTGTCCGAAGTGTTGCATTGTTTATTCACAGCCATTAAGCACTTGCCGACCGTGTCACGCAGATATAATGTGGCACAATGGCACTCCTGGGCGAAATCCCGTATGGGTACGTCCTACCTGTTTTCGGCCACCAGAGGGTGCGTGCGTGCCGCCGGCGGCGGGGGACCCGATGCACGTGGCTGACGCGCGATCGCGTGCACGAGCGCAAACACAGGGGTTTGTGTGTGTAAACAGACAAATCCCTGTGCTGTCAAAGGAGAGGAGCCATATAGTTTCTTCCTTCTAAGTAGGAAAAACGATATGGCTCCTCTCCTAGTCACTCCCATCCCCCCTACAGTTAGATTACACTGAGGGAACACATTTAACCCCTTGATCGCTCCCTAGTGTTAACCCCTTCCCTGCCAGTGACACAGTAATCAGTGCATTTTTATAGCGCTGATCGCTGTATAAATGCCAATGGTCCCAAAAAAGGGTCAAAAGTGTCCGTTCTGTCCGTCGCAATGTTGCAGTCCCACTAAAAATCGCAAATCCCCACCATTACTAGTAAAAAAATATATAACAATAATTAAAAATGCCATAAATCTTTCCCATAGTGTGCAGACGCTATAACTTTTGCACAAACCAATCGATATATACTTATTGCAATTTTTTTTTAACCAAAAATATGAAGAAGAATAAATATTGGCCTAAACTGATGAAGAAATTTTTTTTTTTTTTTTTAAACTTTGGGGGATATTTATTATAGCAAAAAGTAAAAAATATTGTTTGTTTTTTTGTCGAATTTCCAAAAAAAGCAAAAAAAAAACGAATGAAATGAAAACGAACAAGTTTTTTTTGGTCAGTGCACATGTCTATTTGATATACAAGTGCTTTGGATTACAAGCATGTTTCCGGAACTAAATATGCTTGCAATCCAAGCTTTTACTGTATATAGAAAAGAAAAAAAAAAAAAAAGAAAGAAGGTGGACAGAATTCCACTAGAATCCAGAGATTGATTTGTAATCCCTCGGAGATCAGTTATTGGAATCCTCTCGGGATTTCCCTGTCCTACAATATACAAACATTATCTTCCTCAGGGATTGTACGTTACATAGTTAGGTGAGGTTGAAAAAAGACACAAGTTCAACATACAGACCCTTCACTTACAACCCAGAGACGCCTTCTATGACCAAAGTACAGAGGACACAGACCAAAGAAATCTGCCCGACACCGTGCCACAACCCATGTACATGTCGTATATATAGATATATCTAGATATATCTATATATATATAGATATATCTAGAAATATCTATATATATATATATAGATATATCTATAGATATCTCTATAGATATCTATAGATATATCTATAGAGATATCTATAGATATATCTATATATATATATATATATATATATATATATATATATATATATATACAAAATAGGCCAGAAATGTGCTTATAGCGTGATCTCAGATTACACAATTATTGATCGTTATTTGGTAAGTGGTCCTGAGATTCTTAGTACTGATCACATAATTGTGGCACGAGTACCTGTCACGATTCGATACAACGTAACACTTCTAGTCATTTTATAACAAAATAAAACTATAAAACAAGGTGTTTGCTTTGGCCAGAGTACTGAAGGATGAAAGATCGACTCTCACTTCCTCTCTCTAGTCACCAGAACGGGAAGCGAGGGGGAATCCTCTACTGCCAATAGTTGGATCAGCCCCCCCCCCCCCCCCCCCCGTGTTATGCTTTAATGAATTCGGGGTCCATGCTGTCCCAGCTATCTCCTCTCACCTTCGTTGGCTCCTGAACTCTCCTCCTCCTCCTGACAGCAATGTATCATCATGTCTTTATGTGCAGTAACCTTATAGATAAATCATGTATGCCTTATACTATGTTTAGATTGTAAGCTCCTTGGAGCAGAGCTATTTACCATTGTACATAACCCCCCCCCCCTCCCCCCCTACAAGGATGGTGCTTTAGGAAATAAAAATGAAGTTATACAGCACAGTTTTCTCATACTAAATGCTCACCGAAGGCCCGCCGGATGCGGATAGTGAGCATTACACCAACTGTTCCATCACACAGCGCACCTATACGGACCAAAGAACCTTCCCTTCAATGTACGGGGGGGGGGCAATAAACAGTTTGCACTCCTCCCCCCCCCCTTTTTCTGTCTGTCCTCTGTATGAGATGAATAACAGCCTGTAATGTACAATGTCTCATTATAACATCCTGTATGATATTCCGCCGCCTTGCAATACAGTTCTCAAAACGTAACATAGCATGTTTTTTACATAAATACATTTTATATTCTGTATCTCTATCCCTGTGTGTGTCTGTCTCTTTATTCTGAAAGCTTCATGAAATGAAATGGCATGCTAAAAGGAACACAAGATCCCCGAAAAAATGAATTCTGATTGGGGGTTAAATGGCTTTGCGCATTGCTCCATTTTGATAATAGTAAAATCATTGTACAAGTCAGTGTATGTTCCTTTATACCTGCTGAGTTATATACAAAGAGAACAATGATAAGAGATCCCGTAGGGGGTCATTACTCAAACACTATACAAAACTGGACAGTTTTGGTTACAATTTTATTGGGAACCCGTCATCCTCATCCAAGGGACTCACTGACTGCCTCTCTAGCCACTTAAGGACCGAGCCTCTTTCTGCGATTTGGTGTTTACAAGTTAAAAACTGTTTTTTTTTTTGCTATAAAATTATGTTAGAACCCCCAAACATTATACATTTTTTTTCTAACATCCTAGAGAACAAAATGGCGGTCGTTGCAATACTTTCTGTCACACCGCACTTGCGCAGCGGTCTTACAGGCGCACTTTTTTATGGAAAAAATACACTTTTATGAATTAAAAAATAAGACAACAGTAAAGTTAGCCCATTTTTTTTTTATATACGTGAAATACGCTGAGTAAATTGATACCCAACACGTCACGCTTCAAAATTGCACCCGCTCGTGGAATGGCGGCAAACTTTTACCCTTAAAAATCTCCATAGGTGACGTTTTAAAAAATTCTACAGGTTGCATGGTTTGAGTTACAGAGGAGGTCTAGGGCTAGAATTATTGCTCTCGCTCTACCGATCGTGGCGATACCTCACATGTGTGGTTTGAACACCGTTTTCTTATGCGGGCACTACTCACGTATGCGTTCGCTTCTGCACGTGAGCTCGTCGGGACGGGGCACGTTTAAAAAAAATTTTTTTGTTATTTTTTTTTTTTTTACCTTTTATTTTTTATTTTTACACTGTTCTCTAAAAAAAAAAAAAAAAACTGTGTCACTTTTATTCCTATTACAAGGAATGTAAACATCCCTTGTAATAGAAAAAGAGCATGACAGGTCCTCTTAAATAGGAGATCTGGGGGTCAAAAAACCTCAGATCTCATATTTACACTAAAATGCAATAAAAAAAACAAAACAAAAAAACTACCTACCCCGAAAATAAGCTCTAGTAAAGTCCATGTAAAAATATATAATCCATTTTGCAAAAATGTTATATAATACTGTGTCTCCTTTTGTAACTTTTTTGTCGAAAATACCTTATTTACAGCGCCGCTGGGCACTCACGTGACTCTCTGGAGATCTTTTCCTCTCCTGATATCAGCAGGCCCCTCCCTCTGCAGTGTTCGGAGCGGGGGAAGAAGAGCTCCGGCGGATCACATGAAAATGTAAATAAGGCATTTTCGATAAAGTTACAAAGGGAGGCTTCACTGGACATTCACTGGAAATTTTCCAAAATGTCTTGGTATGCTGACGCCTTAAGAGTTCCCTTCACTGGAACTAAGGGGCCAAGCCCAACCCGTGAAAAACAACCCCACACCATAATCCCCCCTCCACCAAATGATTTGGACCAGTGCACAAAGCAAGATCCATAAAGACATGGATGAGCGAGTTTGGGGTGGAGGAACTTGACTGACCTGCACAGAGTCCTGACCTCAACTGGATAGAACACCTTTGGGGTGAATTAGAGCGGAGACTGCGAGCCAGACCTTCTGGAGCACCAGAATTTTCATTTGGAGAGTTCCGGGATCCTCTGTATTTCAGGTAGAGCTGGGCGATTTTCTCCAAAAAAAAAAGCTGCGATTTAAAAAAAAAAAAAAAAAAAAAAAACTCGATTCACTATTCGAATCGTGTTTATTTTATTTTTTTGATGGACACCGCGCCGGTCCTGAGGAGCTGCGGGCAGGAGTTTTTAGGCGAGGCCGCGGCGTCGGCCTAGTCTGCGGCGTCCGGCCTCGCGGACTAGGCCGAAGCCGCGGCCTCACCTAAAAACTATTGCCCGCAGCTCCGTGCCGGTCCTGGTGGAAAAAAAAAAAAAAAAGAATCGATTTGCTGAAAATTTTAATCGATTTGACCTCTCAACTCGATTCAAGATTCAAATCGATTTTTTCCCCAGCCCTAATTTCAGCACAGGTTTCCTTTACTTATTGCATTAGACCTGTTCAGATTAGATCAGATGTTCCCCTATACTCGGCACCTATATCCCACTACTCAGCATACACAATGAGATCACGACGATCCTTCCAGGTGAAAGGAACGGAATCCACCTGGGAAATGTTTCAGTCTCGTGTTCGGATGAGATTTATGAATGACACATTACTGTATTTACCTATTGACTCCATCATGTCCGGGTCATCACAACTGACAGTAATGCAGGAAGCACCATCTGTGTCCATATGGAACGGGCGGACCACTTCCATCAGTCCACAGCTACAGCTAAAACCTGGCTGTGTGTTATCTATCGATCTCTTCACTAAAAGGTGTCAGAAGCTCTGCTTATAAAGAAAACGGGCCGGATGAATTCCAGGTCGCCAATGAACATAGGTTGGACTTGATGGACCTGTGTCTTTTTTCTACCTCACCTACTATGTAACATTACAAATAAACAGTTGTGTATACTTTTGTTGGAGGGAATATCTGACTCCATGATCATTGCCTGGAATACTGAAATAAACATGTATCTTTGTTTTGGCCAAGTGTACATGTTTATGAACAGAGCAGATGTGCACAATGGCGGCCTTATCTCCTGGGAACCATGTCCTCAGTAGGGGCTGACTGACCATTCGGCCACTCGGGCACTGCCCGAGGGGCCCGGGCCACTAGGGGGCCCCATCAGGGTTGCCAGCCTCAGTAAAACCAGGGACAGTATGTAAAAATCTGTGTTTTTTTTTTTACATCTGTCTCTGAAATGTCCCTTACCGACATCCTTTTGGTCTAAAAATCCTGAGATTATAGCTGCCCCACCTCTCCAGTACCTTCTCAGCCAATAGAAACATGTCTGTGTATACTGTGTGTACATGTATGTGTATACTGTGTGATTGTATACTGTGTGTGTGTGTACTGTGTGGCCCCATAATCTCCTATTGCCTGGGGGCCCCCATGAGTTGTCAGTCCGCCCCTGGTCCTCAGCTATCACTAAGGAATACAGAACCCCATCCTTCTATGTTATGGGGGGGTTCTGTAGTCCAGACCTAGACTGACTGCACTATTTCTCCATAGACACAGTAGGGTGTGTGTTGTCACTCTAGGACAGGAACTATGCAAGCAGGATCACCAGGTGACAAAAAAAAATAAATAAAAAAGAATTGGTAAGCTGCAGTATACTGTATGAGATTTTTGTTCTTGGATTTCTATACACTTTGGACTGGCAATGTTCATGTCTCTGTCCATGCCGGCAATCAAACATGGAGCCGCCTGTGGAGAGAATGGGAGTTGTGGCGTTTATTAATATATCCGTGTCACCAACTGTCCACCCACCAAGATAATACATTGCCCTTCCAAAGTGGAACTCTTCCACTGAAATCTAAGTGGACAGCATGTTTTATCTCCTGTACAGCCGTTTCTATCATCCCCTCCATAGTATAGGAGGTCAGGATTGGTCTACCCTAGGCCCCTGGTCTCCAAACAGCTGCCCTATAGCACTTATTGTGTGGCCCTCAGAGCCCTCTCAGACTATAGCCTGTGCTTTCCTTAGCTAGATGCTTACTTGGGTCAGTGAGGGAAAAATATTCTTTGGACTGGCTTCTCGTAATTAAATGGATATAGGGAGGACAAATGTGGAAGCATTCATTTGCAAAGGGGCTGTAACAGTGATCTTATCAGTTTCTTGTACTATGTCTGCAGTCTCTGACCATCTCCTGTATTATGTCTGCAGTCTCTGACCATCTCCTGTACTATGTCTGCAGTCTCTGATCATCTCCTGTACTATGTCTGCAGTCTCTGACCATCTCCTGTACTATATCTGCAGTCTCTGACCATCTCCTGTACTAGGTCTGCAGTCTCTGATCATCTCCTGTACTATGTCTGTAGTCTCTGAACATCTCCTGTACTATGTCTGCAGTCTCTGATCATCTCCTGTACTATGTCTGTAGTCTCTGAACATCTCCTGTACTATGTCTGCAGTCTCTGATCATCTCCTGTACTATGTCTGTAGTCTCTGATCATCTCCTGTACTATGTCTGTAGTCTCTGATCATCTCCTGTATTATGTCTGCAGTCTCTGATCATCTCCTGTACTAGGTCTGCAGTCTCTGATCATCTCCTGTACTAGGTCTGTAGTCTCTGAACATCTCCTGTACTATGTCTGCAGTCTCTGATCATCTCCTGTATTATGTCTGCAGTCTCTGACCATCTCCTGTACTATGTCTGCAGTCTCTGATCATCTCCTGTACTATGTCTGCAGTCTCTGATCATCTCCTGTACTATGTCTGCAGTCTCTGACCTTCTCCTGTTGGAGGCTGCGGTCTCTGACAGCTTTCTGTATCATTACATTCTCAGAATAATACCTGTGGCCCTATGGTGATGTCAGGGGTTGCAGTTGAGGCCCCCTATATCAAGAAAGTTGGCCAACCCCGACCTAGAGCACTTGGATCTGTGGGATTAGCGTTGTTGTGGTCATTAGTACCAAGAAGGAGACGCCTCGGGTGGGCAGTTTAGTTCTCTACAGAAGATGTTCCTCTACAACTAGCACTGGGATCATTCCTGACAATCATTCTAATGAATGGAGCAGTCGATGTCTCGGTATTACACGATGATCTGGGATCCTTTGTTGCGGCAGACCTGCACTGCTCTGTCACTCTTTCCACTATACACTGACTGATGTCTGAGGAAATGACGTTCCCAGCAACGTCTTCACATAGAATGAAGACCATTCACATTTAGCTCCGCTCAAGTAATAAACAATAACAAATATTCCAAACCAGAATAGCGCACAGCTTGTTGTCTCATCCATGAAGTGCTTATAACAGACCTGCCCACTGGATCATAGAATAAAGACAGACCCACATCAGGAAATGTCATCAGTCACTGGCGCTCACCATTGCCTATCCTCCCGTTTTGGCTGGAGGACTCGATTGTGCAGCGCAGGTTACCCAATAATCCACCCCCCCCCCCCCCCCCCCAATAATAAAAGAAAATTCTTTTCACTATTAAAAGTCAGTCCAGATTCTGATTACAGGAGTTCAAGTTCAATGACATCTAGAGCCAACATCCCCCCCACAGGATGTATGAGCAATATGTGTCAGCAAATTTCTCCTCACAAAATCACAGAGCACTAATCTGCATGCGTAGCCTCTAAGTATAAATCCCCCTCCCAGTATAAATCTGCCCCCCCCCCTGGCTGAAATCCCCCCTATCAGCACAAATGTTTGACCCCCCCCCCATGCCCCCCAAAAAAATTCACCCCTTCTAGCACAAATCCTCTTCCCCTAAAATTTCCCCTCCTAGTACACATCTTCTCCCCTTCACTTCAAATCCCCCCTCCCAGCATCACATCTTCTTCGCCCCATCTCCCATACCTCCAGGGCCGGACTGGGAATAAAAACCAGCCCTGGAAAAAATATCATACCAGCCCCATAGCATTATTACACCAGCCCAACATCATAACGTCATTATTTCCTTGTTCATGAAAGGGAAAACCATGCATTTTAAAGCACATTTGAAGAGTGTATTATATATACACATAGAAGGCAGATATGAAAGCACATAGGGCTATATATATATAAGCAAATTCCAGTTAAAAGTGGTAAAATTGGTCCATTATCAAGGGGCACCCCAGGAACGTGACTATGGTTTCCAGAGACCACCTTCTGCAGAAAGAAGGGGCTGGGGGTTACTGATATAAGGGGGAAACCTTGATATCAGTGCCCCCTTATATTATTGTATTCACTTACACCTTACATCAGTGACCCCCCCCCCTCAGACTTGCCTGGCGGCGCTGTCACTGACTCCCCCTCAGGTGCACTGTGCAGGGCTCAGTTAGATAGCTCCAGGTTGGTGGCTCTGGTTTTATCTTATAGTCTCCTCTCCACAGTCCACACATCTGACTTCTCCTATGACCCCCATCCTGGCAGCACATCCACTCTTAACTCCTCTCCAGACTCCCCCTCAGACTGCAGACATGATATAAGACAAGAGATGGTCAGAGGTTGCGGACATGATACAAGTGATGTTTAGAGACTGAAGACAGGACACGAGAAATGGCTAGAGACTGAGGACATGATACAAGAGATGGCTAGAGACTGAGAACATGATACAAGAGATGGCTAGAGACTGAGGACATGATACATGAGATGGTTAGAGACTGAGGACAGGACACGAGAAATGGCTAGAGACTGAGAACATGATACAAGAGATGGTGAGAGGCTGAGGACATGATACATGAGATGGTTAGAGACTGAGGACAGGACACGAGAAATGGCTAGAGACTGAGAACATGATACAAGAGATGGTCAGAGGCTGCAGACATGGTACAGGAGATGGTTAGAGACTGAGGACATCATACTAAAGATGGTCAGAGACTGCAGACATGGTACAAGAGATGGCCAAAGACTGCAGACATGATACAAGAGATCAATGCAGTCTCATCAGTGCCCATCAAATGCAGCCTCACTGTGCCCATCAATACAGCCTTGCCGTTCTCATCAATGCAGCTTTGCCTTGCCCATCAATGCAGTCTCGCCGTGCCCATCAATGCAGCCTCGCTGTGCCCATCAATGCAGCCTCGCTGTGCTCATCAATGCAGCCTCGCTGTGCCCACCAATGCAGCCTCCCTTTACCCATCAATGCAGCCTCCCTGTGCCCATCAAGGCAGCCTCCCTGTGCCCATCATTGCAGCCTCACCATGCCCATCATTGTAGCTTCATGGTGCCCATCAATGCAGCCTCTCTGTGCTCATCATTGCAGCCTCATTGTGCCCATCATTGTAGCTTCATGATGCCCATCAATGCAGCCTCTCTGTGCCCATCATTGCAGCCTCACGGTGCCCATCATTGTGGCTTCATGGTGCCCATCAATGCAGCCTCTCTGTGCTCATCATTGCAGCCTCATTGTGCCCATCATTGTAGCTTCATGATGCCCATCAATGCAGCCTCTCTGTGCCCATCATTGCAGCCTCACGGTGCCCATCATTGTGGCTTCATGGTGCCCATCAATGCAGCCTCTCTGCGCCCAACAATGCAGCCTCACTGTGCCCACCAATGCAGCCTCACTGTGCCCACCAATGCAGAATCACTGTGCCCACCAATGCAGAATCACTGTGCCCACCAATGCAGCTTCACTTCATTGCAGCCTCACTGTGCCCATAAATCCAGCCTCACTGTGCCCACCAATGCAGTCTCTCTGTGCCCACCAATGTGGCCTCGCTGTGCCCACCAATGCAGCTTCACTTCATTGCAGCCTCACTGTGCCCATCAATCCAGCCTCACTGCGCCCACCAATGCAGCCTCTCGGTGCCCACCAATGCAGCCTTGCTGTGCCCACCAAGCAGCCTCACTGTGCCCACCAATACAGCCTCGCTGTGCCCATGAATGCAGCCTCACTTTGCTCATGAATGTAGCCTCACTTTGCCCACCAATTGTAGCCTCTCTGCCCACTAATTGCAGCCTCTGTGCCCACTAATTGCAGCCTCCGTGTCCACCAATTGCAGCATCTGTGCCCACTAATGTCAGCCTCACCATTTTCTGGATAACACAACACTCTCCTCCCTTTGTCCTCCGGTGCTCGTATGTCACGGAGCTGGGTCTGTGTGCAAGGTCCCGCCCCCCTAGACCGGCTCATGTGATAGGCGGAACACTGGTTCAATCTACTATCACACAAGCCGGTCTAGGGAGGTGGGACCTTGCACACAGACCCAGCTCCGTGACATACGAGGACAGAGGGAGGAGAGTGCTGCAGTCGCCGCTCAAAGCGGCCCCAGGGCAGGCGACCTACTGGGAAGGCCAGTCTGACCTGCATACCTCCCAACTTTTTGAGATGGGAATGAGGGACAAAAGTATGCAGGCATAGGACACACCCCTTGCCACGCCCCCTTAAAGGAGAATTGTACAAAAAACCCAAGATTGGTTAAACACACAAGTGCTTTTTTTACCACTACTATTCCTTTATATTGGCTTTTGGAATTTACAAATGCAGCAATTTAGAAATCAGATGAAAGGTTTAGCGCTGGGAAACACTTTAAGATAGATAAAAAGTGCATTTTATATACAACTTTAGAGATCAGACCAAAATGAGAGACAAATGAGGAAGAATGAGGGACAGAGGGACATTGCTCCAAATCAGGGACAGTCCCTCGAAATCAGGGACAGTTGGGAGCTATGACATCTGCCCTCTCAACACAAATCCCCTTCGATCACCACTCTTTGCACCCCCGCCCCAGGTTTCCCCTCCTCAAACAATACTTACTACCCCCCCCCACCCCTCAAAATTTGCCCTTCCAACACAAATCCCCTCCCCCAAATCTCCTTATGGGGTCCCCCCCCACCTCACATGATACCACAGTGCCTAGGGGCAGCTGCCCCTCCTGCACACCCCTTGTCCCACTCCTGGATAGAATTCTCTCAAACTAGCAAAAAAAAAAACTATCCCTAGCCCCACCTAGAGGCCACCGATAGCATTTCACACTTCTCATCCATGCTGTACATATATGACAGGTGGGACTTTGCTAGGAACAGAAATATGCACACAATACGAAAACAAAACCGTTTTCTGCTGCCCGGCATTTATTTCAATGGGGACAAAATTTACCATACCGCAAATATAATCATTTCTGGAAACTGATAGGTGCTACTGGTTGACGGCATCTGAAGGTTGAACTGACTGTGTTGCCCACAGCGAACTAAGTTCTCACTTTGTTTGTGCAGCACAATATGAGAGAACTGGAATCCCCAGAGTTACTTCTTACTACTGTTATTATAATGTGAAAGGGACTGTATCCATGTACACAAGGACACTTCATATTGCTTTTAGTGCAGTACTGCCCTCTAGAGGAACAATGAGGAATAAGAAGGCAAATGCACTCAGTCCCGGATAATATCTATATCTCTATCTAGATAGATATATATAGATATATATATAGATCTATCTATCTATCTATCTATCTATCTATCTATCTATCTATCTATCTATCTATCTATCTATCTATCTAGATAGATAGCTCTATATATCTATATAGATCTCTCTCTCTCTCTTATATATATATATACATACATACACACACACACACACACACAGTATATACTGTGACTCCCAATTGCATCGCAGGTCTATGGTTTCGGAATTGCACAGAGAATGAATGCGATTTTACAGCTCCACAAAACAACCAACCCGACACCCCCCCACACAATACAGATCTGATCATTCATGATAATAAAAAAAACAGCCAACGGAAAATTATTGCCCTGGCCCCTTTATTTGGGTTAAAACTGATTTGAATAACCTTTCCCGAAACAGTACCTTACCTCTAAACACACAGACCAATACCACTGGTAAAACTTTAACCAAACCCCCTGCTGAATCTTCCAGGACTCAAATACCAAAATAACTGTACTAACATCAAGGGTTACCACCTGTCTGGAATTCACCCGGGCAGTCCAGGTTTTGAAACATGTGTCTGGGTTTCAGTCCTGAAACCCGGACACATTATTCAGACGGGAATGTGGCTCAGAACAGGGCCTGACAGGAGGGTGAGGGGCACGCAGCATGGCAATCGGAGGTTCTGTGTGTCAGCCTGACACACCGCAACTCTGATCGTAGTATGGAGCCTCTGACAGAGGCTTCATACCATGTGATCAGCTGTGAAAAAAAAAGACCATCCATAGCGTAATACTATCACAATAGGCAATTTATTAAAAAGTAATGCACTTACATGCGGTAAAATATCAAAGAGCGAATACAGAGCCGGCCGGCTGTACACAGAATCCCGTCCTCCTAACATGGGAGCGTGGTGACGTCAACACGTGTCCTCACCAAAACAAAAAATATGAAACCAAACAAAAATAGCGATGAACCAAAGCTATTATATACCTAATGTTGGTGTGGACATTACAACCAACAACCAAATAGAGACTCCTTTCATATTTTTCGTTTTCTTTTCAATAAGGAATTGACTATTTCCCTCTGGTTCCCATACTTCCCCTCTAGATTAGGTTTTGTTGCCCAAGCCTAAGATGGAGGTTTGCGATTCCGTCTGCGGGACTCAGAACGAGGCTTGGTAGTAATATAAATGGTGGTGATTCAACACGCTTCCTGTTCCCCATTGATAACGTCATCTATGACGAAACGCGTCTGGGCGAGGACACGTGTTGAGGTCACCACGCTCCCACGTTAGGAGGACGAGATTCTGTGTACAGCTGGCCGGCTCTGTATTCGCTCTTTGATATTTTACCGCATGTAAGTGCATTACTTTTTAATAAATTGCCTATTGTGATAGTATTAAGCTATGGATGGTCTTTTTCCTTCTATATGTGGCTGGGTCTCGTGGTTTGGTTAAAGTCTTATGCTGCTGGGAGGAGTTTGAATTTTGCATCTATAGCTTCCTGCATCTAACCTGCTCGCCAGTCCGTCAAGCGGATCCCCCCTATGAGGAAAAGGCCCTGGCTGGGTTTAAGCCAATTGCCCGATTTGCCTGCTAGCTGGTAAGCAGGTTTTTCTTCAGGTGGTGGCACGTTTGTTTTTCCCTATTCACCTGGGTGATTGTCACTTGATTGAAGCATTATCGTCCATCTAAGAACCACTATATGGACTTTCCATTTGGAGCGCAGCCTTTTTTTTCCCTTTTATACTTTTTATTTGTGTTTTCACATTGTGAGCTGCTGCTTTTGGACATTTTTTATTTATCATTTTTTTACAGTTGCTGTGAAATTCAATATTTTTTTCAATATGTGTTTCAATGTCTGTTAGTATTTGACTTAGCGCGTTTTTTTCTCCTACTGCCACCTTATCAGTGCCCATCAGTTTTTTGTTTTTTAAAATTGGCATTTTTTTTGTTTATAGCGCAAAAAATAAAAAAAAAATCGCAGAGGTGATCAAATACCACCAAAAGAAAGCTCTATTTGTGGGAAGAAAATGATAAAAATGTTGTTTGGGTACAGCGTTGCATGACCGCGCAATTGTCATTCAAAGTGCGACAGCGCTGAAAGCTGAAAATTTTCCTGGGCAGGAAGGGGGGGAAAGTACCCGGCACTGAAGTGGTTAAACCCAAACACAAAAAATGTATATATCGCAGTTTACCAATCTTATAATATTATCTTTGGAGTGCCCAAAGGTGTCCCAGGTCTTACAATCCTATAGTGTTTCCTAAAAAAAAAAAAATATATATACTGTAAAGTGTTCAGGTTTAGCTTGAAGAAAAATTGGCAACCCTACTAACCCCGAGGTACCACCATAAACACTGTCCACCCACAAATATTGGGGACAGCACCCCCACCAGTCAGGTAATGAATTGCCCCCCCCCACTATAGCCAATTCCAGCATTAAATATATCACGACAAATGAGCAGAATCAAGATGATTTGAACCACAGAAAAAAAATCCACAAGTGCAGAACGGCAGAAGAAAAACATCCATCAATGGTTGTCATGAATGTACACACCAATCTGCAGGCCCCAATCACTACAGGCTGCCTCCAAGTAAACTATAGGAGGGGGTGGAGAGAGGGATAGCACAGCTGTCTGAGGGTCCCAGTGGGCTGCATGCACTACAGGCTGCCTGCAACAAAAACTACAGGAGGGGGGCGGAGACCAGACCAGTCACCCTTCATAAGGAGAGAGAGCAGAGCTGTGGGAGGGGCTCAGCAGGCCCCACTCACCACAGGCTGCCTGCAGAAGGAGGGGGCGGAGACAAGACCAGTCACCCTGCATAAGGAGAGAGAGCAGAGCTGTGGAGGGGCTCAGCAGGCCCCACCCACTACAGGCTGCCAGCAGAAAACGACGGGAGGGGGGCGGAGACAAGACCAGTCACCCTGCATAAGGTGAGAGAACAGAGCTGCGGGAGGGGCTCAGCAGGCCCCACCCACTACAGGCTGCCAGCAGAAAACGACGGGAGAGGGGCGGAGACAAGACCAGTCACCCTGCATAAGGAGAGAGAGCAGAGCTGTGGGAGGGGCTCAGCAGGCCCCACCCACTACAGGCTGCCTACAGGAGGGGGGCGGAGACAAGACCAGTCACCCTGCATAAGGAGAGAGAGCAGAGCTGTGGGAGGGGCTCAGCAGGCCCCACCCACTACAGGCTGCCAGTAGAAAACAACGGGAGGGGGGCGGAGACAAGACCAGTCATCCTGCATAAGGTGAGAGAACAGAGCTGCAGGAGGGGCTCAGCAGGGCCCACCCACTACAGGCTGCCATCAGAAAACGACGTGAGAGGGGCGGAGACAAGACCAGTCACCCTGCATAAAGAGAGAGAGCAGAGCTGTGGGAGGGGCTCAGCAGGCCCCACCCACTACAGGCTGCCTACAGAAGGAGGGGGGCGGAGACAAGACCAGTCACCCTGCATAAGGAGAGAGCAGAGCTGTGGGAGGGGCTCACCAGGCCCCACCCACTACAGACTGCCAGCAGAAAACGACGGGAGGGGGCGGAGACAAGACCAGTCCCCCTGCACAAGGACAGAGAGATAGCAGAGCTGTCTGAGGGTCCCAGGAGGCCGCATGCACTACAGACTGAAGAAGACTATTGAAGGGAGCAGAGACAAGACAGATCACCCTGCACCTGGAGAAAAAGCAGAGCTGTCCAAGGGACCCAGGAGGCCCCACCCACTACAGGCTGCCTGCAGAAAATGACAGCAGGGGGCAGAGACAAGACCAGTCACCCTGCACAAGGAGAGAGGGCAGCAGTGAGCGGTCTTAATTACAGGAAGTCTCACACTGGATTACTGCACAGATCTGGAAGAAATACACAGAGACACATGAGGAAATGGATTTAGATGATATTTGCTGATTCCGAAGTTCATCTTTAAAGAGTAACTTCACTTTTGTTGAACCCCCCCCCCTCCCCCTCTGGGTGATCTCTGTACATTGCAGTGATTTTAGCAAACTTTGTTGCAGATTCCTACCTTTTGTTATTCCTAAGAAATCATGGTTTATTCCTCTGTGCCTCTGTGCTAGACAGGTGTGTGCCTTCCCAAACCCTGTCCAATCAGCCGAATGTACCACAGGTGGAATCCAATCACGTTGTAGAAACATCTCAAGGATGATCAGTGGAAACGGGACGGACCTGAGATCAATTCTGAGCGTCATGGCAAAGGCTGTGATACTTATGTATATGGGAGGTTTTTTTTTTCTTTTTAACACATTTGCAAAAGATGTCCAACACACTTCTTTCATGTTGTCAGAAATTTGAGGAAAATAATGAATTGAATCCATTTTGGAATAAAGCTGTAACATAACAAAATGTGGAAAAAGTGAAGCACTGTGAATACTTTCCATGCCCTGTACATTAGCGACTTAGGTTACAATGTGTGTACCTGTCCAGGTGGGAGGTTTGCTTTAGTCGAATCCCTCCAAACTTTATCAAATAATGGGACCCCCCCGGGGCCATTTCATGCCCCCCCCATTGAGGAGCCCTGCACTTCCTCCTATCTATGAAGGACACAATGTACAGATATGTGACTCCTTCCTGACCCGGCACATCCGCAGGGGGGCTTCACAGACCTCCATATTCATGAGGGGGGACCGATACCGACACTTATATATAGCCGGGAACTTATTAACCTCGTTTTCATCACATTCCTCCCCGGCAAACATATTTATTGGTTGCTCAGAGACCCCCTTGCGTGGATGTAGTTGCAAGCAAACAGGCTGAGTTCTATTTGTGTATGTAGACAGAGATCCATTGTGGCCGGGCGCAGGGTGAGTCAATACTCGCTGTGTCCGGGTGGTGTCCAGCTGGAGACACTCACAACGCAGAAATGTCAAGGAAACCGCTAGAAGCCGAAGGCTGTGCCTAGGGCAGCAGATGTAGCGCCGGGCCCCAGACACCGGAGCCGTGCTTCCCCCGTCACCTGGCAACCAGCTGGGGGGGGGGCTGAGCACAGATGACAGCGAGGAGAGACATTATTCGGTGAATGAATGTGAACGATTATGGACGTCATACACGGGCCTGATCAATGACAGCCGCACCCTGGTCAGAAATATACATAGAGATTGTAATTCTACTCAGCCAGTCATGTGACTCACACAATCCCCCCCCCCAAGGGGTCTTCAAACTACAGCCCGCTACAAGATTTCATTCACCCCCCCCCCATATAGGATCAGTGGTGTATCCCCAATGTACACTGAAGACCACCAAAGGCTGCCTAGTGCCTCCACTTCTGGTATAAGGGGGGCTCTGATGGGGACCCTGATGTAAGGGGGGCTCTGATGGGGACCCTGATGTAAGGAGGGCTCTGATGGGGACCCTGATGTAAGGGGGGCTCTGATGGGGACCCTGATGTAAGGGGGGCTCTGATGGGGATCCTGATGTAAGGGGGGCTCTGATGGGGACCCTGATGTAAGGGGGGCTCTGATGGGGATCCTGATGTAAGGGGGGCTCTGATGGGGATCCCGAAGTAAGGGGGGCACTGATAGGGACCCTGATGTAAGGGGGGCTCTGATGGGGACCCTGATGTAAGGGGGGCTCTGATGGGGATCCTGATGTAAGGGGGGCTCTGATGGGGATCCCGATGTAAGGGGGGCTCTGATGGGGACCCTGATGTAAGGGGGGCTCTGATGGGCATCCCGAAGTAAGGGGGGCACTGATAGGGACCCTGATGTAAGGGGGGCTCTGATGGGCATCCCGAAGTAAGGGGGGCACTGATAGGGACCCTGATGTAAGGGGGGCTCTGATGGGGACCCTGATGTAAGGGGGGCTCTGATGGGGACCCTGATGTAAGGGGGGCTCTGATGGGACCCTGATGTAAGGGGGGCTCTGATGGGGATCCTGAAGTAAGGGGGGCTCTGATGGGGACCCTGATGTAAGGGGGGCTCTGATGGGGACCCTGATGTAAGGGGGGCTCTGATAGGGACCCTGATGTAAGGGGGGCTCTGATGGGGACCCTGATGTAAGGGGGGCACTGATAGGGACCCTGATGTAAGGGGGGCTCTGATGGGAACCCTGCTGTAAGGGGGAGTCTGATGGGGACCCCGATGTAAGGGTGGCTCTGATAGGGACCCTGATGTAAGGGGGGCTCTGATGGGGACCCTGATGTAAGGGGGGCTCTGATAGGGACCCTGATGTAAGGGGGGCTCTGATGGGATGCCTGATGTAGGGGGGACTCTGATGGGGACCCTGATGTAATAACGTTATAAAACGCCAGTAGATTTGCAGTAAGTTTTTCAACGTTTTTGCAATAGCGTTTTTTACCATTTTTCCACGTTAGCAGTTTTTAGCGTTTTTTTTTTTTTAAATATATATATATTTTTTTCAATGGATCAAAAACTTTAAAAAACCGCTGGCGAGACGTGTTTTTGAGCGTTTATCTGCGTTTTTTTGACGTTAGACTGTTTTTACAGCTGAAAAACTCCTCTCAGAACCCACTAGTTTTGTTTTCTTTTAAAGCCCAAAAACACCTCAGCCAAAAACTGCTGATAACAACCTATGTGTGCACGGACACATAGGATAACATGATGGGGAGTTTATTGACTGTAGAAAAAAATGTCTGAAGCCAAAAACAGCCGCTGTAAAAACGTCCAAAAACGTCCAGTGTGCATGAGGCCTTATAAGGACCCTGATGTAGGGGGGCTCTGATGGGGACCCTAATGTAAGAGGGGCTCTGCTGGGGACCCTGACGTAAAGGGGGCTCTGATGGGGACCCTGATGCAAGGGGGGTTCTGATGGGGACCCTGATGTAAGGGGGGCTCTGATGGCGACCCTGATGTAAGGGGGGTTCTGATGGCGACCCTGATGCAAGGGGGGTTCTGATGGGGACCCTGATGTAAGGGGGGCTCTGATGGGGACCCTGATGTAAGGGGGGCTCTGATGGCGACCCTGATGCAAGGGGGGTTCTGATGGGGACCCTGATGTAAGGGGGGCTCTGATGGGGACCCTGATGTAAGGGGGGCTCTGATGGCGACCCTGATGCAAGGGGGGTTCTGATGGGGACCCTGATGTAAGGGGGGTTCTGATGGGGACCCTGATGTAAGGGGGGCTCTGATGGGGACCCTGATGTAAGGGGGGCTCTGATGGGGACCCTGATGTAAGGGGGGCTCTGATGGGGATCCTGATGCAAGGGGGTTTCTGATGGGGACCCTGATGGAAGGGGGGTTCTGATGGGGACCCTGATGTAAGGGGGGCTCTGATGGGGATCCTGATGCAAGGGGGTTTCTGATGGGGACCCTGATGTAAGGGGGGCTCTGATGGGGACCTTGATGTAAGAAGGACTCTGAAGGGAATCCTAATGTAAGAGGGACTCCGATTTGGATTTGAATGTAAGGGGGGGTACTCTAATGGGGACCCTGATGTAAGGAGGATTCTGACAGGGATTCAGATGTAAGGGGTACCCTGATGGGGATTTTTTTGGCCCATGATTATTTGTAAAAGATACAATGCAGCCTTTGTACTGAAAGGTTTGGAGACTCCTTGCTTAGAAGGTGAAACACAATTTATTATTGAAGCTCATCACATTTGGTGTGGCCTTCCCTGTGCTCTTCTCTGTCTGTATGCTGTCTATATACCCCTCCCAATACAGCCCCCAGTGCATGAAAACAAACTTCCATTACTGTACAATGCACTATAGTATATTGTAATTCTGCTCAGCCAGTCTTGTGACTCACACAGCCCCTGCCACACTCTATAGCAGCCTTTCTCAACCTTTTCAACATAGAGGAACCCTTGAAATAGTTCTCCAGTCTCGGGGAACCCCTGCTAAAAATTAGAAATCTATAACTCATGATACATTGGTGTGATGGTCAGTGGGAAGAATGCTCCTCACACTTGTGGTCATGGGGAAGAATTACCTCCTTACAGATAGCTAAAAAGACCAATGGTGTCAGTGGGAACTTATCTGAGAGGAAGAAATTGCCCAATGCGGAAGGAACCCCTAGCAACCTCTGGAGGAACCCTGGTTGAGAATTGCTGCTCTATAGCCTAGAAGGTGACAACACCATCTACTATTGAAGCCACTTGCTATATCACCTGCCTCTTTACAGGAAAGCAAATGGGGGATATCACATTGCGGAGGTAAGGGGTTCTCTAACACTTACAGGTCTTGTCCCTCACCCAGCCTAGACAGTAAAAGGAGAAGAAGCGGCCTAGTGAGCTCATCTCTCTGTCACTCTGCTCTCTCCTCCTATAAGCACGTTCCTTGTTAGCACACCAGCACTGCAGCACAACCGTTTGGCTCCTTATGCTGCTTCTCTCTCTCTCTCCTGATCTGAGCTCTGCTGTACAGGAACTGCAGAAGCTGATATAAAGTCACATTCGGATGCTAACACTGCTTGTATTAAAAAAAAAAAAAAAAAAAGCAGTTTGGGGTGTATTATTAGAGAGTTGCATTAATCTGTGCCTGGCGTTCATCTTGAAGCCTTCCTCAGCCCGCACTGTGGATTGGGCATGGGGTGGATGGGATCCAGGCTCACACTACATTGTCTTCTCCTGGTTCTAATCACAGCACGCTGTAATATAATCGTGTTAGACAATGACGAGTATGGAAGAAAATCAAACTTCAGTCGTGGGAAAGAAAACTCAACCCTCAGCCTGTCAAAACAGAGAATAAAACCTTCTATTCACTGGAGCTGGAATCTCACGAGAGTGTAATAATCCAATATACGAATATGAATAATACGAGCCGCTACACCGCATGACGTTTGTATCGATACCGCCGATCGTTCGCTGAGAGGAAGGGTGATGCATCAGAAGCAAACTAATTGCTTTCATGCATTGATCCAAATAAAATGTTATTGTGGAAGCCACATAAGACATAACCTTGTAATCCACACACACAACAGACAGCAACAAATGAAAACATTGCTGGCCTGCCATATTGTCTTCCATACTTAAAGGGACAGCAAATATAAAAATAAACGTAACTTTATACATAAGGTGTATAGTTGAACTCTATAATAAAGGTATAAGAATTATTCATCCTTTGTCCCATCTAAAGTATATCCAAGTACATAGATATGGGGTGGGACATTCAGCCATACAAGTGTAACCTGGACTGTAGCTGATAACTGCTGCAGAACTTCTTCCGTTTTTGCTGCTGTATTATCCTTCTGCAGTGTGGACAGGGTGAAACTGAATATTCATTAATGCAGAAGTGCAGCTGCCATCTTTAGGGAGACCGCTTTGCAATCTATGGTGTGTCTCCAGTGCAGGGGGCAGCCATCTTGGCTGGGTCTGGATTGGTCAAGGAGGATGGTGATTGGCTGATGCAGCAAAGCATGGGGAGTGTGTGTCTGCAGGCTGCTGAGAGGAATAGAGGGAACTCTATTAGGAGCTAGGAGGGGCAAAAATAGAGAGACTGGGCCATAGCTGACCACAATCGGGTGAGACCTCAGAGAAGCAAAGAGACTGCTCATGCAGGACCTTGCCTCGGAGACTGGGAACTTTCTCCCTGGTAGGGTGCGAGGTGTGATTTAGAAACCTGGTGTGGTCAGACTGTACTAGGGAGCACCCCCACCTCTTGTAAGAAGGGAGAGGGAACGTCTCAGCAGGATTGAAAGAGAAATCACAGTACCTTCAATCCCTGTCTGACTTGAACTTCATTTTTACTGAATCAGAACGTGTCCATAGACCCACAGGAGGGCACACTCGGTCTGGTAGGAGAATAACATTGCACAAGTTAATCTGTTGTCTGACGGGAACTGTTGTGCTTTCTTTTAGGGCCCCAACTTTGCCGGCCAACATTTTTTTTTTTAATCATTCACCGGCCAGAGTGGACTGTTATAGCACATTAGGGCTGTCTTTATATATGGTTTCTAGGTAAATGAAGTTCAGTTCTGTTAATTACGGTTAGTCAGAATACTGCAGGCATTTAGCCATATCTATCAGAGTAGCGTTATTGTCTTATTGACTGTTTGTATAAGCATACTTGCTAATCTTCTCTTCTTTTAGACTATACTTGACCTAATAAATTCTTGAAATACAGTGGCTTGCGAAAGTATTCGGCCCCCCTGAACTTTTCAGCCTTTTGCCACATTTCAGGCTTCAAAGATATAAAATTTTTATTTTTTGTGAAGAATCACCAACAAGTGGGACACAATTGTGAAGTGGAACAAAATCTTTTGGATTTTTGAAACTTTTTTAACTAAATGAAAAGTGGGGCGTGCAAAATTATTCGGCCCCCTTGCGTTAATACTTTGTAGAGCCACCTTTTGCTGCGATTACAGCTGCAAGTCGCTTGGGGTATGTCTCTATCAGTTTTGCACATCGAGAGACTGAAATTCTTGCCCATTCTTCCTTGCAAAACAGCTCGAGCTCAGTGAGGTTGGATGGAGAGCGTTTGTGAACAGCAGTTTTCAGCTCTTTCCACAGATTCTCGATTGGATTCAGGTCTGGACTTTGACTTGGCCATTCTAACACCTAGATACGTTTATTTGTGAACCATTCTTTTGTAGATTTTGCTGTATGTTTGGGATCATTGTCTTGTTGGAAGATAAATCTCCGTCCCAGTTTCAGGTCTTTTGCAGACTCCAACAGGTTTTCATCCAGAATGGTCCTGTATTTGGCTGCATCCATCTTCCCCTCAATTTTTACCATCTTCCCTGTCCCTGCTGCAGGCCCATGGGGCTGCACGAGATCAGCTATGATGCCAGACATTTACAACTTCTTGAAAAAGTATTCATACCCCTTGAAATTTTCCACATTTTGTCATGTTACAACCAAAAAAGTAAATGTGTTTTATTGGGATTTTATGTGATAGACCAACACAAAGTGACGCATAATTGTGAAGTGGAAGGAAAATGATAAATGGTTATCACATTTTTTTACAAATAAATATGTGAAAAGTGTGGCATGCATTTGTATTCAGCCCCCTTTACTCTGATACCCCTAACTAAAATCTAGTAGAACCAATAGCCTTCAGAAGTCACCTAATTAGTAAATAGAGTCCACCTGTGTGTAATTTAATCTCGGAATAAATACAGCTGTTCTGTGAAGCCCTCAGAAGTTTGTTAGATAACCTTAGTGAACAAACAGCATCATGAAGGCCAAGGAACACACCAGACAGGTCTGGGATAAAGTTGTGGAGAAGTTTAAAGCAGGGTTAGGTTATAAAAAAATATCCCAAGCCTTGAACATCTCACGGAGTACTGTTCAATCCATCATCTGAAAATGGAAAGAGTATGGCACAACTGCAAACCTACCAAGACATGACCGTCCACCTAAACTGACAGGCCGGGCAAGCAGAGCATTATTCAGAGAAGCAGCCAAGAGGTTCATGGTAACTCTGGAGGAGCTGCAGAGATCCACAGCTCAGGTGGGAGAATCTGTCCACAGGACAACTATTAGTCGTACTCTCCACAAATCTGCCCTTTATGGAAGAGTGACAAGAAGAAAGTCATTGTTGAAAGTCATAAGAAGTCCTGTTTGCAGTTTGCGAGAAGCCATGTGGGGGACACAACAAACATGTGGAAGAAGGTGCTCTGGTCAGATGGGACCAAATTTGAAGTTTTTGGCCTAAAAGCAAAACACTATGTGTGGCAGAAAACTAAAACTGCACATCACCCTGAACACACCATCCCCACTGTGAAACATGGTGGTGGCAGCATCATGTTGTAGGGATGCTTTTCTTCAGCAGGGACAGGGAAGCTGGTCAGAGTTGAAGGGAAGATGGATGGAGCCAAATACAGGACAATCTTAGAAGAAAACCTGTTAGAGTCTGCAAAAGACTTGAGACTAGGGCGGAGGTTCACCTTCCAGCAGGACAACGACCCTAAACATACAGCCAGAGCTACAATGGAATGGTTTAGATCAAATCATATTCATGTGTTAGAATGACCCAAAGTCCAGACCTAAATCCAATTGAGAATCTGTGGCAAAACTTGAAAATTGCTGTTCACAGACGCTCTCCATCCAATCTGACAGAGCTTGAGCTATTTTGCAAAGAAGAATGGGCAAACATTTCACTCTCTAGATGTGCAAAGCTGGTAGAAACATCCCCAAAAAGACTTGCAGCTGTAATTGCAGAGAAAGGGGGTTCTACAAAGTATTGACTCAGGGGGGCGCCATACAAATGTACCCCACACTTTTCACATATTTATTTGTAATAAAACCATTTATCATTTTCCTTACACTTCACAATTATGTGCCACTTTGTGTTGGTCTATCACATAAAATCCCAATAAAATACATTTACGTTTCTGGTTGTAAAATGACAAAATGTGGAAAATTTTAAGGGGTATGAATACTTTTTCAAGGCACTGTAATGGCTTGACAGTTCGGTTGAGAGCTAACATAAACGCACTAGTAATTGAAACAGTTATCATTCAAGGCATGCCTTGAGTTTAAAGCCAAACTAAACGGGATCGTGATCGGCTCTGTTGGCATTCATGGTTCCCTCAATGATCTGTAGCTACCTAGTGCCGACAGCACTCAATCCAACCCCAGACCATGACACTCCCACCACCATGCTTGACTGTAGACAAGACACACTTGTCTTTGTACTCCTCACCTGGTTGCCGCCACACACTCTTGTCACCATCTGAACCAAATAAGTTTATCTTGGTCTCATCAGACCACAGGACATGGTTCCAGTAATCCATGTCCTTAGTCTGCTTGCCTTCAGCAAACTGTTTGCGGACTTTCTTGTGCATCATCTTTAGAAGAGGCTTCCTTCTGGGGTAACAGCCATGCAGACCAATTTGATGCAGTGTGTGGCATATGGTCTGAGCACTGACAGGCTGACCCCTCACCCCTTCAACCTCTGCCGCAATGCTGGCAGCACTCATACGTCTATTTCCCAAAGACAACCTCTGGATATGATGCTGAGCATGTGCACTCAACTGGTAGACCATGGCGAGGCCTGTTCTGAGCAGAACCTGTCCTGTTAAACTGCTGTATGGTCTTGGCCTCTGTGTTGCAGCTCAGTTTCAGGGTCTTGGCAATCTTCTTATAGCCTAGGCCATCTTTATGTAGAGCAACAATTCTTTTTTTTCAGATCCTCAGAGAGTTCTTTGCCATGAGGTGCCATGTTGAACTTCCAGTGACCAGTATGAGAGAGTGAGAGCGATAACACCAAATTTAACACACCTGCTCCCCATTCACACCTGAGACCTTGTAACAGTAACGAGTCACATGACACCGGGGAAAAAAATGGCTAATTGGGCCCAATTTGGATATTTTCACTTAGGGGTGTACTCACTTTTGTTGCCAGCGGTTTAGACATTAATGGCTGTGTTGAGTTATTTTGAGGGGACAGCAAATTTACACTGTTATACAAGCTGTACACTCACTACTTTATATTGTAGCAAAGTGTCATTTCTTCAGTGTTGTCACATGAAAAGATAGAATAAAATATTTACAGAAATGTGAGGGGTGTACTCACTTTTGTGAGATACTGAATTAGCTCAAGGCAATTGTTGCTCTTGTTTGCAGCCACCTGCTGGTTGACATTGGTAAATATGAAAGCTCACATGTATTATTTATATGTAAATTTCATGTTGATAGGATTATAAAAAAAAAAAAAAATATTTAAAAACATTTTAGGTTGTTAGCATAATAAATAGTAGCTATAAAAATGCAACACATTCTATTTACGTTGGATGATCCTGTGATTAATGGCTGCTCTGGTTACAGCTCATTACATACATGTTTGGCCTGTGACAAACACATATTTTCTGAATGAGCAGAGGCAGTAAATGCCCCATTAAGAGATGCAGCAAATATTCTGCTGGCAGGCAAACTACAAAGTGCCTATTATGTGACAATTGTAGCCTAGGGACAATGGGGCACAGTGCCTGTGTGATCACACTGATCAGTCCTGACCAGCAGAAGGATCAGCCCATATCCCGCCAGCCAGGCATCCATAGACAACATGCATATTCTCTGCAAACAGCAATCCAGCTTGACCTAAGGCCATCAATCTCATTTCAGCTTGTTGTAGTCAGATGTGATCATTGATTGGTTACTATGGCTTGTGGTTGTTGTTTTAGGGGCTCATGCACACTGCAGCTCAAAAAAAAAAAATCTGCTTTTGATTTTTTAATTTCTGCCTATTAAAGCTATAAGAAACTTGGTCTTTTTTGTGCTCATTCTCTCACGTTTTTTTTTTAAATACAAATGCTTTTATTGGGGGTTTACAGCCAAAATGTAGGAAATCAGTGTTCAGTGTTCAGAGTATACATTGGATCCTTGGTTTACGAGTAACGCGGTTAACGAGCGTTTTGAAAGACGAGCAACTCTTTTTTTTTAATTCTGACTCGGTTTGCGAGTGTTGTCTCGCAAAACGAGCAGAATTCAAGCTAATGAGCGGTGCAGTACCGCATTTGGCCAGAGGTGCGGGGGGCGCCGCGGACACTCAGAACGGCTCGGAGGCATTCGGAAATACTTGGAATGACTCGGAAATACTTTAGAAACACTCGGAAATACTCCGTTCCAGAGTGTTTCCGAGGCTTTCCAAGCTGTCCCCGAGTATTTTCGGAGGCTCTCTGGCGCCCCCCCACCTCTGGCCACATGTGGCATTGCATACATTAGAAGTCAATGCGGAACGAATTATCTTCGGGGAATTATCTTCGGGGAAACTCGCTTTGATATGCGAGTGCTTTGGATTACAAACATTCTCCTGGAACGGATTATGCTCGTAATCCAAGGTTTCACTGTATAAATTGTACATTCAATATAAAATAAAGGTACAGCCACAATATGGGGTATTAAGTGGGTAATCATTAGCGACCAAAGAATATGCATGAAAACAGTCCAATTTTGTAAGTATCAAAGTGCTTGTATATCTGAAATATTCTACCATCCTATCTATATTTTCCAAAAAAGTTATCTGTACCCAAAACAGTTAGTCGCTGTTTCCTGGTTCCAGCTTAACCTTGCCCAATGAAGTTACTATATGACTCCCAGCTTGCCCACTTACGGTCAAAGATATGCATTGTATTTAGTATGGTATGATGTACATGCTCCATTAGACTTATGGCTTCCATCCTCTGGAGCACCTGGGTCCAGGGCACTGTAGGGGAGCGCCAGTTTAGTGCAATCGCCCCAAATAATTGCGCTAAAAAGTGTATGGGTCAATTTCTGGGTCGGGGCTGGGACCTCTGGAAGTGGAGAAAAATAGAAGGCACATTGGCATAGTCAGCGTGATAAGTGAACCCGTAATCTGGGCTACTCTAGAGGCGGCCTCTCTCCAGACCGGTTTAAGGCTTGGGCAGCTCCAAAAGATATATAGAAATTTGCCTGTGGCTTGGCACCCCCTGAAACATTGATCCGAGACATTTGGGTAAAACAAATGTACCTTGTTGATTGTAAAGTTTTGTTTATTTAAAAAAAAAAAATAACAAACATATCATACTTACCTCCACTGTGCAGCTCGTTTTGCACAGAGCGGCCCCGAACATCCTCTTCTGGGGTCCCTCGACGGCTCTAGCGGCTCCTCCCCACATCATATAACCCCCTAGGAGAAGCGCTTCCCCGAGGGGGTTACCTTGCAGACGCTCTCCTGAGTCCATCATTCGTCGCCCATAGCCCCCCTTGGCCATTGGATTTGATTGACAGCAGCGGGAGCCAATGGCTGCGCTGCCATCAATCTATCCAATCAAGAACCGAGAACCCCGGCAGAGGAAAAGCGCATCCCCGCCGGATAAAGTTCCAGGGCTCAGGTAAGTAAAACGGGGGGGGGGGGGGGGACCGACTGGGTCCCTGGCTTGGCACTTGCTGAAGTTTCCCAATTCTTCACCATCCCCGGTTGGTGAGAGTACTGCTCCAGCACTTGCTTCAGCTACTCACTGTGGTCCCCGGTGATAAGGTCCCCTCTACCTCCGACCACAACTGGTTCTCCGGCAGACAGAACCATTACTTCTGGTTGGACTGCAAGCCCTCAGTCCCAACCCTACGCTGTTCTCCTGCTTCTGGATAGGCCCTCAGACAGCCTAGCAGCCAGATGTTCCCCGGGATAGGCCTCAGGCTTCTGGCCTAGCAGCACAACACACATCCACCTAGACAGCAGTCCAAGTGGCACAGAACCCCGATCACCTGACTCCACCCAAATAAATAGGCTCTCCCAGCAGGCCAGGGGACCCAAGAAAATCCCTGCCCATTGGCTGAGACATCCCATTCATTCCTAATCTGTCCTTGCAATGCCCTTGTTTTATCCAATGTCACCAGATAACCGGCCACCTAGAGACAGAAGAGAGAAGTACAGCAATTCCAGAATTAGGGCAAAATCAATTGACCTCCTAGCAATTGGCCAAGGCAGCTATAACTTGGCAAATAAATTTATTAGCAACCCTGCTGAAACATCAGGGTGCTACACAAGCATCTATTGCAATAAAAAAAAATGAGATCTTCCTGAAGGCAATCGTGATGTTGCCTTCCCATGGGGCACCTGTGTGGCTGGGGCTATGTCGCCACTGCCTTGGGGAACGTAGTTGCTAAGGGCCTGAGCACCTTTTTTATACCAGTGTATTGGAAATCGCCCATTTTGGTTGACTGTGGCCTTTCTGGTTGTCCAGACAGACCTCTCTTTTTTATTTTAGGAAGTCAGGTAGTGAGCAGTTGCTGAAAACAATTCCATAACTGCCATTCTTCATTGGCGATGAAATGTAAAAACTCGGCATATCTTGCAGAACAAGCGTGGTGCGAAGCACAGGGGTGATGATGGAGATGAATTCGGAGAAGTGGAGAGTGGAGTTCACAGTCGGCTCACTTGTGATGAAGAAAGATTTATTACCTCTGCCACACTTACAAGTGTTCTTCAATTAACATCACAGCCTGGTCACTTAAGACATCCATCATGCAGCCACACAAGCAGAGCAGGAGACAGCAGTGAAATATCCTCATTACCCAGCGCTAACGATAAATTACTGTAACCACACATTATTTTCTACCTCTCTATACAGGACACTGCCAAGACTAAAATCAGATTACAAGGGGACGTTAGCTTAAAATGTATCTAAACCCAAAAGCTGAAATGTAAGAAATGTAATATATTGCAGTTTACCAATCCTTAGATGTGGTGTCTGCATTACACACTTCCTATCCTAAGGCTGCTACACTTATGCCCTGTACACACGATAGGATTTTCTTACAACAAATGTTGGATGTGAGCTTGTTGTCGGAAAGTTCGACCGTGTGTATGCTCCATAGAACATATGTTGGTGGAATTTCTGCCAACAAATGTATGAGAGCAGGTTCTCAAATTTTCCGACAACAAGATTTGTTGTCGGAAATTCCGATCGTGTGTACACAATTCCGACGCACACAGTTCCACGCATGTTCGGAATCAAGCAGAAGAGCCGCACTGGCTATTAGACTTCATTTTTCTTGGCTCGTCGTACGTGTTGTACGTCCCCGCGTTCTCGACGTTTGGAATTTCCGACAACATTTGTGTGAATGTGTGTATGCAAGACAAGTTTGAGCCAACATCCGTCGGAAAAAAGTGGTTTACACAAATAAGATAACATTGTTTGTGTTTGCAGTTCAACAAGGACATTGCCGTTCCAGCAGGATCTACAGGAATATCCTGCAATTGCTGAAATGTTCTTAGCCTGACAGAAGAAAACAAATGCAGCCACCACATCCAAGGACCTGTATACGGCAAGTAACAGTGGGGATAATAAATATGTGATCCCCTGCAGATCTTGTTTGCCCACTTAGAAAGAAATGAAGGAAATTTTTATCATAGGTGTATTTTAAATGATAGAGACAGAATATCAACCAAAAATCCACAAAAAAAAATGATACAAATGTTATAAATTGAGTTGCAGTTCAGTGAGTAAAATAAGCATTTGATCCCCAAGCAAAACATGACTTAGTACTTGGTGGAGAAACCCTTGTTGGCAAGCACAGAGGTCAGACGTTTCTTGTAGTTGGTGACCAGGTTTGCACACATCTCAGGAGGGATTTTGGTCAACTCTTCTTTACAGATCTTCTCTAAATCCTTAAGGTTTCTTGTCTGTCGCTTGGCAACTCAAAGTTTCAGCCCCCTCCATAAATTTTCTATAGGATTAATCTCTGGAGACTTACTAGGCCGCTCCATGACCTTAATGTACTTCTTCTTGAGCCACTCCTTTGTTGCCTTGGCGTTATGTTTTGGGTTATTGTCATACTGGAGAAGACCCATCCACAACCCATTTTCAGTGTTTTGGCTGAGGTAAGAAGGTTCTCACCCAAGATTTTACAATACATGGCCCCGTCCATTGGCCCCACAATGTGGCAAAGTTGACCTGTACCTTTAGCAGAGAAACAGCCCCAAAGCATGTTTCCACCTCTGTGCATTGACTGTAGGGATGGTGTTCTTAGGGTCATAGTCAGCAATTTTCTTTCTCCAAACACTGCGAGTCAAGCTTAATTTTGGTCTCATTTGACCACAACACTTTCTCCCAATCCTTATATGAATCATTTAGATGTTCATTGGCAAACTTCAGATGGGCCTGTACATGTGTCTTCTTGAGGAGGGAGACCTTGTGGGCGCTGCAGGATTTCAATCTATGTCGGCATATTGTGTTATCAATGTTTTTTTTGGTGACTGTGGTCCCAACTGCCTTGAGATCATTCACAAGCTCCTCCTGTGTAGTTCTCGGCTGATCCCTCGCTTTACTCATGATCATCCTTACCTCATGAGGTGAAACCATGCATGCAGCTCCAGACCAAGGGCGATTGATGGTTATTTTGTATTTCTTCCATTTGCGAAAAATCGCTCCATCAGTTGTCTCCTTCTCACCAAGCTTCTTGCTGATGGCCTTGTAGCCCATTCCAGCCTTGTGCAGGTCTACAATCTTGTCCCTGACGTCCTTTGACAGATCTTTGGTCTTGCCCATGATGGTGAGGTTTGAATCGAAGAAAGGGATTTTGTAGACAAGTGTCTTTTATACACATAATGAGTTGTCGTTAGGAGCACCTTCTGATATTGACAGGACTTATCTGTGTACCACATGAGCACCTACTGTAGCCAGTCTGTGGGAAGACAAAAACAGAACATTCCATAGCTCAACTCACCAACCAGTCTGCTGACCAACCAGATTAACCTGTCCAACAGTCTGCGTTAAAAACAGGGGTTTAGTTAGCACGCATTTGCAAACGCATGCGTAAGCTGCAAGGCCTCTTCACGACACCCTGTGTATAACTTGCAGTCCTAAACGCTACTGAGTTCATGAGCGTCTCCACAGTGGAAGCACATGCATTCAATGGATAGATGAGGGGCAGGTGGGCCTGGAGGCAGCCCAATCCCCCTTAAAGGAACAGGAGCACACTGGACACCCAGCAAGAGCACAGTGGCAGCGAAGGTGCTCAGTGTGTCCCCGGACCATATTTACACCAGTAACAAACAAATGGTCCCTGCCCCCACCTATAACTGGCCTTCACAGCAAGGAGCACATGGAAGGGCAAACGCATATAGGACAAAAACAGAACATTCCATAGCTCAGCTCACCAACCAGTCTGCTGACCAACCAGATTAACCTGTCCAACATTCTGCTTTAAAAACAGGAGTTTAGTTAGCACTCATTTGCAAATGCATGCGTAAGCAGAAAGGCCTCTTCACGGCACCCTGTATATAGTTTGCAGTCCTAACGCTACTAAATGTATGGGCGTCTCCACAGTGGGAGCACATGCATTCAATGGATAGATGACTGTAGCCAGTCTGTGGGAGCCAGAATTATTGTTGGCTGGTAGGGGATCAAATACTTATTTTACTCACTGAACTGCAACTCAATTTATAACATTTGTATCATGTGTTTTTTTCTGGATTTTTGGTTGATATTCTATCTCCATCATTTAAAATACACCTGTGATAAAAATTATAGACCCTTCATTTCTTTGTAAGTGGCCAAACTTAAAAATATCTGCAGGGGATCAAATCATTATTTTCCCCACTGTATTACATTTTTCTTATTGGGTTTAGATGACCTTTGAACATCATGTTGGCTTCGGCTCTCAGAACAATGCTGCAGGGAATGGGGCTGATTTCACAAAATAAGCACCGATCGCTACAGCATTCGGGATTGCCGATGCCAAAGCAGAAGAATAACCCCAGGACATCACATGACCGGTTCAAGACATCTGGATTTAAAGTGTTTGTAAACCTTCGAAAAAAAAATACAAATAACCTATGCATGTTATATTTACCTGCTCTGTGCAATTGTTTTGCACAAAGCAGTCTCAATCCTCTTCTTCTGGGGTCCCCCGCTGAAGCTCCAGGCCCCTCCTATTCATCGGGTACCCCCACAAAAAGCCCCTTCCTCTGGGACTGAGACAGATAAGTATATAAAGTAAAAACGTATATTTATTGTACATCACAGTTAAAAAGCATATAAAGCAGTACAAAAATATAAATGGTACACAAGAATTGGAATTCAAATCTGTCAGATTGTGAGGGCATCTCCTGTGCACAGCCCTCTTCAGATCACCCCACAGATTTCCAATCAGATTCAGGTCTGGGCTCTGGATGGGACATTCCTAAACTTTAATCTTCTTCTGGTGTAGCCATTCCTTTGTTGATTTGGATGTATGTTTTGGGTCATTGTCATGCTGAAAGATTCCTCTTTGTTCCACTTCATGTTCAGCTTTCTAGCAGAAGCCTGAAGGTTTTGTGCCAATATTGACTTGTATTTGGAACTGTTCATAATTCCCTCTACCTTGTCTAAAGCCCTGTTTCAGCTGAAGAAAAACAGCCCCAAAGCATGATGCTGCCACCACCGTGCTTCACAGTGGGTGTGGTGTTCTTTTGGTGATGTACAGTGTTGTTTTTGTGCCAAACAAATCTTTAGGAATTATGGCCAAAAAGGTCAACCTTTTTTTATCAGACCATAACACATTTTTCCCACATGCTTTTGGGAGACTTCACATGTGTTTTTGCAAAATTTAGCTGGGCTTGGATGATTTTCTTCATAAGAAAAGGCTTCCTTCTTGCCACTCTACCCCATAGCCCAGACATATCAAGAATACGGGAGATTGTTGTCACATGTACCACACAGCCAGTACTTACCAGATATTCCTGCAGCTCCTTTAATGTTGCTGTAGGCCTCTTGGCAGCCTCCCTGACCAGTTTTCTTCTCAATTTTTCATCAATTTTGGAGGGACGTCCAGTATTTTGTAATGTCACTGTTGTGCCATATTTTCTCCACTCGATGATGACTGTCTTCACTGTGTTCCATGGTACATCTAATGCCTTGGAAATTATTTTGTACCCTTCTCCTGACTGATACCTTTTAACAATGAGATCCCTCAGATGCTTTGGAAGCTCTCTGCGGACCATGGCTTTTGCTGTAGGATGCGACTAAGAAAATGTCAGGAAAGACCTACCCGAACAGCTGAACTTTACTTGGGGTTAATCAGAGGCACTTTAAATGATGGCAGGTGTGTACTGACTCCTATTTACCATGAGTTTGAGATGTGATTGCTTAATTCTGAACACAACTACATCCCCAGTTATAAGAGGGTGTGCTCACCACATTATTTTATTTTAACTTCCCCCCTAAAATATTTCAGTTTGTTTTTCAACTGAGTTGTACAGTTTATAGGTCACATTAAAGGTGGAAACATTTCTGAAATGATTTATCTTTGTCTCATTTTTTTACATCACAGAAACTTGACATTTTAACCACTTCAGCCCCGAAAGGATTTACCCCCTTAATGACTAGGCCATTTTTTGAAATATGGCACTGCATTCGTTTAACTTACAATTGCGCGGTCGTGCGACTCTGTACCCAAATAAAATTGATGTCCTTTTTTTTTCCCCACAAGTAGCTTTCTTCTGGTGGTATTTGATCACCTCGGCGTTTTTTATTTTTTGCGCTATAAACAAAAACAGAGCGACAATTTTGGAAAAAAACCCAAAATTTTTACCTTTTTTTCTATAATACATATCCAATAACAAAATGTAAATATTATTTATCAGTTTAGGCCAATATGTATTCTGTTACATATTTTTGGTAAAAAAAAAAACCCAAAAAACGCAATAAGTGTATATCGATTGGTTTGCGCAAAAGTTATACCATCTACAAAATATTTATGGCATTTTTATTACTTTTTTTTTACTAGCAATGGCGATTTTTAGCAGGACTGCGACATTGTAGACAGATCAGACACTTTTTTGGGACCAGTGACATTATTACAGTTATTAGAGCTAAAAATATTCACTGATGACACTGGCAGGGAAGGAGTTAACACTAGGGGCCGATCAAGGGGTTAAGTGTGTCCTAAGGAGGTGTTTTTAACTCTGGGGGGAGGGGACTGACTGGGAATACAGAGAGATCGCTGTTCCTGATTACTAGGGACAGGCGATCTGACTGTACTCTCCTGTCAGAATGGGGATCTGCTTTGCTTACATAGGCAGATCCCCAAGCTGCACAGTGGAGGTAAGCATTACATGTTTGTTAATTAAAAAAAAAACAAAAAAAAACGATCCCTTACAATCACTTTGAATCAATATCAATGACATGGTATTGATAAGAGCTATTTTATCTAAGGGAAGTTCCCAAAACATGGCCCGTTGGGGGTACTTGAGGACTGAGGTTGAGAACCACTGGTGTAAACCAATCAATATACGTGTAGCACCCTCTACCAACAATAGGTAGGTGATAGTAAGGGTTTTTTTACTAGAGTTTGTCAGCTCAGGCAAATTTAGACAGGCCTATGCTGCAAGCTAGGCCTGTCTGTTTTGATCTGGGGGCTGGGAGTGGTCAGAGTAGCAGTGGGTGTGACCACCTGTGCTCTAGTTCTGGGGCACCTCCCCTGCTTCCAGAGAAAAATTTTGGAAGAGGGGCAAGGCCTTGAACTGCAGTGGCAAGCAGCTTATGTGGGAGCCCTGACCAATCCCCAATTGGTATTGGCAGGGGGTGGGCCTCCTATATAAGCTGAGGTGATATGCCACTGGGAGGAGTGGTCAGCTGGATGAAGTGAGGAATGGAATGCTAGGCAGCAGCAGGAGGGCACCCCCATCTGGGGGGGGGGGGGGTACCAATCGCAGGAGGAGGCCCAGGGAGAGCTGTGAAGGAACTTTGCCTCTACACGGTCATTGGCAATGTCTTTGCCACCACATGGTCGGTGGTAAGGAACTCCTGGAGCAGAGGGGCAGGTGAAGCTGTCGGAACGCATCATCCGGTCAAGTTCTCCATTAAGGACTCAGAGCAGTGAAAGGTTGGCGAGTGTTACCACAGTCAAGGGCTGGATGTACCAGGAAGTCTGTGAGGGAACTTTGCTTCTACACGGTCATTAGCAAAGTCTTCATCATTACACGGTGAATGATGGGGAGTCCTGGATCAGAGAAGAGACGGTGGGGATCTGTGTCAAATCGATGTGGCCTGAGGGCACGGGATTTGCAAGTTGGGCTGGCTGGGAACAGTAGTCCACCATCTAAAGACATGCTTTGAAAACTACTAGGCCTCCAGGGAGAGGTACTGCAGGCCTCAGGCCTAGTAGCAGCGAGCAGCCAGAGCCTGATTAGGGGCTTATTCCGAGTGGATCCTTATTACTCAAAAGAAGAAGATGTGACATGACTTTAACTCAGTAACTATAAGTTTGTGCAGGAGGAAACAAGTCTATGCAGGAGGAGACAAGTCTGTGCAGGAGGAAACAAGTCTGTGCAGGAGGAAACAAGTCTGTGCAGGAGGAAACAAGTCTGTGCAGGAGGAGACAAGTCTGTGCTGGAGGAGACAAGTCTGTGCAGGAGGAGACAAGTCTGTGCAGGAGGAAACAAGTCTGTGCAGGAGGAGACAAGTCTGTAAGTCTGTGCAGGAGGAGACAAGTCTGTGCAGGAGGAGACAAGTCTGTGCAGGAGGAGACAAGTCTTTGCAGGAGGAAACAAGTCTGTGCAGGAGGAGACAAGTCTGTGCAGGAGGAAACAAGTCTGTGCAGGAGGAGACAAGTCTGTGCAGGAGGAAACAAGTCTGTGCAGGAGGAAACAAGTCTGTGCAGGAGGAAACAAGTCTGTGCAGGAGGAGACAAGTCTGTGCTGGAGGAGACAAGTCTGTGCTGGAGGAGACAAGTCTGTGCAGGAGGAGACAAGTCTGTGCAGGAGGAGACAAGTCTGTGCAGGAGGAAACAAGTCTGTGCAGGAGGAGACAAGTCTGTGCAGGAGGAAACAAGTCTGTGCAGGAGGAAACAAGTCTGTGCAGGAGGAAACAAGTCTGTTCAGGAGGAGACAAGTCTGTGCAGGAGGAGACAAGTCTGTGCAGGAGGAAACAAGTCTGTTCAGGAGGAGACAAGTCTGTAAGTCTGTGCAGGAGGAGACAAGTCTGTGCAGGAGGAGACAAGTCTTTGCAGAAGGAAACAAGTCTGTGCAGGAGGAGACAAGTCTGTGCAGGAGGAGACAAGTCTGTGCAGGAGGAGACAAGTCTGTGCAGGAGGAAACAAGTCTGTTCAGGAGGAGACAAGTCTGTGCAGGAGGAGACAATCCGGTGCAGGAGGAAACAAGTCTGTGCAGGAGGAGACAAGTCTGTGCAGGAGGAGACAAGTCTGTGCAGGAGGAAACAAGTCTGTTCAGGAGGAGACAAGTCTGTGCAGGAGGAGACAATCCTGTGCAGGAGGAGACAAGTCTGTGCAGGAGGAGACAAGTCTGTGCAGGAGGAAACAAGTCTGTTCAGGAGGAAACAAGTCTGTTCAGGAGGAGACAAGTCTGTGCAGGAGGAGACAAGTCTGTGCAGGAGGAGACAATCCTGTGCAGGAGGAGACAAGTCTTTGCAGGAGGAGACAAGTCTGCGCAGGAGTAGACAAGTCTGTGCAGGAGGAGACAAGTCTGTGCAGGAGGAGACAAGCCTGCGCAGGAGGAGACAAGTCTTTGCATGAGGAGACAAGTCTTTGCATGAGGAGACAAGTCTTTGCATGAGGAGACAAATCTGTGCAGGAGGAGACAAGTCTTTGCAGGAGGAGACAAGTCTGTGCAGGAGGAGACAAGTCTGTGCAGGAGGAGACAAGTCTGTGCAGGAGGAGACAAGTCTGTGCAGGAGGAGACAGAGTTCTAAGACCATCATTTTTACACGGTCAAAAGTGATGTCTTCATCCTTCACACGGTGATGGATGGGGCATTCTTAGAAGAAATAGTCTGCGGAAGTTGAGCAGAGGAGGAGCAACAGTCTGCATGGAGATGCAGGAGGAGATTCATACTCAGTTTAAATGCACATCCAATCTTCTGGCTCTAATTATATCTGTTGTGCTTAAATCTTAACATATGATGGCAATGATATGTTCTATGGGCATCCCATATTCCTATTCCCTATCCAAGTTGTACCCCCCAATAAAACAACAACAAAAAAAAAAAAAACAAAACCAGCAAAAGACTGTTCATTGTCTGTGGAAGTGATCTATGAAGTCTGTCAGCGGGGTGAATTGGTGGATTGTTTGTTACTAGCAGCAACTACACCGCTACATACGCTTATTAGGATTTTTCTTTTACCAAAAATATGTAGCAGAATACATATTGGTCTAAATTTATGAAAAAATTCGTTTTTTTTTTTTTATTAGATATGTTTTATAGCAAGTAAAAAATATTGTTTTTTTTTTTTTTGTTTTTTTGTTTTATTTACAAATTGTCGGTCTTTTTTTTGTTTATAGCGCAAAAAAAACAAAAAACAAAAAAAAAAAACACACAGGAGGTAATCAAATACCACCGAAAGAAAGCTCTATTTGTGGGGGGAAAAAAAGGACATGCATTTTATTTGGGCGCAGTGTCGCGCGACCGCGCAATCGTCAGTTAAAATAACGCAGCGCCGTATCGCCAAAAATGCTTTGTCATGATGAAGGGTGGGGGGGGTTAATTCTTCCGGAGGTCAAGTGGTCAAGAGAAATTTCCTCACGTTTGCATGACCCAGTGACCACATAAGATGACCACACAAGATATGGAGCTAATGAAATGAAGATCTGAGGTTGGGGGGGGGGGGTCCTCGATTCTTCCCCACCCTATTCAACACTGAAAAGGAATTGCTTTGGCAGGAGTTGTGCCTTAATCAGTAACGGTGAGTATTGTAATTCTGGTAATGGCCGTGACGTGTCTCCTGGACGAGGAATCTGCCGTTTTCTCTATGGAGCTCAGGCCCCCAACTTCCATGAACTTTTCACTGGAGAGGCAGACGTATAAACCTACATCTGGTAAAATACTCCAACATGAATAGACTCTCTCAAGTCTACGATGACTAATGCTGTGGTTCCAATGAGTCACCCGGGGATGTGTCACACTACAAATGGGTTAAAAAACAAACAATGTAAAAATCATCTGCACTCCCGCGGCGCGGGACGGGGGTGGGGGTGGGGGGTCGAAGGTGCGGACCTAGACTTTATTTAAGCAGCGCTGGACACCAGCTCTGAGCACGGAAAACACAATTCCCCAAATTACTCACCATCTGGACTTAAAGGACACACAATAAAATCAAGGGCTTTGGATGTAGAAGTACAGTATCTCACAGAAGTGAGTACACCCCTCACATTTTTTGTGAATATTGTATTTTATCTTTTCATGTGACACATGCTGAAGAAATGACACTTGTCTACAATGTAAAGTAGTGAGTGTACAGCTTGTATAACAGTGTAAATTTGCCGTCCCCTCAAAATAACTCAACACACAGCCTTTAATGTCTAAACCAAAAGTGAGTATACCCCTAAGTGAAAATGTCCAAATTGAGCCCAATTAGCCATTTGCCATCTCTGGTGTCATGTGACTCGTTAGTGTTACAAGGTCTCAGGTGTGAATGGGGATCAGGTGTGTTAAATTTGGTGTCATCGCTCTCACTCTCTCATCCTGGTCACTGGAAGTTCAACATGGCACCTCATGGCAAAGAACTCTCTGAGGATCTGAAAAAAAGGAATTGTTGCTCTACATAAAGATGGCCTAGGCCCGTGATGGCAAACCTTGGCACCCCAGATGTTTTGAAACTACATTTCCCGTGATGCTCAACTACACTGCAGAGTGCATGAGCATCATGGGAAATGTAGTTCCAAAACATCTGGGGTGCCAAGGTTCGCCATCACTGGCCTAGGCTGTAAGAAGATTGCCAAGACCCTGAAACTGAGCTGCAGCATGGTGGCCAAGACCATACAGCGGTTTAACAGAACAGATTCCATTTAGAACAGGCCTCGCCATGGTCAACTAAAGAAGTTGAGTGCCCGTGCTCAGCACCATATCCAGAGGTTGTCTTTGAGAATTAGACGTATGAGTGCTGCCAGCATTGCTGCAGAGGTTGAAGGGGTGGGGGGTCAGCCTGTCAGTGCTCAGACCATACGCCGCACGCTGCATCAAATTGGTCTGCATGGCAGTCGTCCCAGAAGGAAGCCTCTTCTAAAGATGATGCACAAGAAAGCCCGCAAACAGTTTGCTGAAGACAAGCAGACTAAGGAACCAGGATTACTGGAACCATGTCCTGTGGTCTGATTAGACCAACATAAACTTATTTAGTTCAGATGGTGTCAAGCGTGTGTGGGGGCAACCAGGTGAGGAGTACAAAGACAAGTGTGTCTTGCCTACAGTCAAGCATGGTGGTGGGAGTGTCATGGTCTGGGGCTTCATGAGTGCTGCCGGCACTGGGGAGCTACAGGTCATTGAGGGAACCATGAATGCCAACATGTACTGTGACATACTGAAGCAGAGCATGATCCCCCCTTCAGAGACTGGGCCGCAGGGCAGTATTCCAACATAACAACCCCAAACACACCTCCAAGACGACCACTGCCTTGCTAAAGAAGCTGAGGGTAAAGGTTATGGACTGGCCAAGTATGTCTCCAGACCTAAACCCTATTGAGCATCTGTGGGACATCCTCAAACGGAAGGTGGAGGAGCCCAAGGTCTCTAACGTCCACCAACTCCGAGAAGTCCTCATGGAGGAGGGGAAGAGGACTCCAGTGGCAACCTGAGAAGCTCTGGTGAACTCCATGCCCAAGGGGGTTAAGGGAGTGCTGGAAAATAATGGTGGCCACACAAAATATTGACACTTTGGGCCCAATTTGGACATTTTCACTTAGGGGTGTACTCACTTATGTTGCCAGCGGTTTAGACATTGATGGCTGTGTGTTGAGTTATTTTGAGGGGACAGCAAATTTACACTGTTATACAAGCTGTACACTCACTACTTTACATTGTAGCAAAGTGTCATTTCTTCAGTGTTGTCACATGAAAAGATAGAAGAAAATATTTACAAAACTGTGAGGGATGTACTCACTTTTGTGAGATACTGTATGTCTAGCACATATAAGGTGAAGGTGAATGGCAAAGCCCATAATTCCCTAATCAATATCTGCTGAACCAAGATATATTGGGAGGCTAAACTTCTGCTTTCACATATTGCTAGTGGGGGGGGAGTGTGTATTCTAAATTATTCAGGTTAATACACCAACTATGACCCAGCAGCAGGAATTTACTCCAATTGCCATTTTGGTGCCTTTGTCTACAAGGATTTAGTTTAGACAACATGCAGACCACCAACAAGTTAATACATACTGTATGTAGCACTACATCCACAGGAGCCGCACGTGATTTGGGTCCTCTGCTCTTGTCCAGTCCTATGTGAGGCCTCATCCTCATTGACACCACCAGTATATCGTTCTGTAAACCTCAGCAGGCACACAGGAATTAGACTCACAACTCTAAAAAAGATTAACAGACTGTATTGGCAGGATAAGGTCATAAAAATATAACAGAACATATTGGCACATTAAAGTCAACCAACATGAAAACCAAAATGGCTGTACAATTAACCTCACAGGTTCCTTTGTAGGAACTTCAGATTGCAGCATGTATTGTAACCCCAAGGGCATAAACAGTAGCTTTCCATACGACATAAATTGCCCCAAGAGACCAAACAAGAGTAAACAAACTTGGATCAACTCCAAAATACCGACTTAGTGTTTAACACTCAGGTCTACCCTCGGGATACAGTGGTTAGGGTGAGTCTATGTGATAGATTTTCTGCCGGCTCTTTAAGAAAGTTAGTGCGCAGGGTAGTGAGGATTTGTCATTAAATTGGATATTGCAGCAATGTATCAAGGAGGTTGAACTTGATGTCAGCAGAGTCTTTACTTTATTCAACAGCAGACTTTTTAACCACCTCCCGCCCGTGCTATAGCCGAATGACGGGTACAGCGCGGGCCTTAATTGCCGGAAGGACGTCATATGACGTCCTCCCGTGCATGAGCTGCCTTCGCGACCTCTGTGGGGCGTGCACGGCGCGCTCGGTCATCACTGAGTCTATGAGACCCTGGTGATCACAGATCAGAGTAAGGGGCCAATCCCAACCCCTTACCACGTGGTCAGCCAATGACAGCTGATCACGTGATGTAAACAGAAGATCAGTAATAGTTTTTTTTTTTTTTCCCCTCACGCTGTCCCTCACACAGAAAGCCATGGCTGCCTCATCTGTGCCCCCCAGTGCCACCTACCAGTACCCACCAGTGCCACCTACCAGTGCCCACAGTGCCACCTACCTTTGCCCAACAGTGCCATCTATCAATGCCCACCAGTGCATGAAACCAGTCACTATCTAAACAAGGCATAGCTAACATTGCCATCTTGTGGGAGAAAAGAGTTCTGCAATCAATCACATTGGCCAGTGTTACTCATGCAGCGCTACCCCCGCAGGAGCCGCTGGTGAATAAGGGATCCCTCACCCTGCACAGCTAGGCACACAGGATTTTCCACAGCACACTGTAGTCAGAATACAGTCCTTGCAGCCTTGTTTTTGTGTTTTTATTAAGGGTATTAACCTTGGATGGGGATAGGGGTATTATGGGATGCCCACTTGAATTCAGCAGACTATTTCCAGGGACAACTTCTTCTGTACAGACTATTTACACTCCTCAGGTTCCTCCAACACAAAACTTGCTTAAAGCATTACAACTCGCAGGACCAGCTGGCACACTGTTAGGTGATCTGACAATAGGGCTCAGTCAGATTAGTAGAAAATGCCCTTTACAGGCAGGGACCATGGGCCCCTTTAGTAGTGTAGCAAAGTCTTAGTGCCCAGCTGTCCTTCTGTGGCTACTGATCCCAGTACCACCCCCTCAGGCACTGCCAGCCCACCTGGCTGCAGCTGCCCCTCTCTCCAGCCCTCCTGGCTAATCTTCCACAGTCCTCCCAGACTGACTCTGCATCTATCTCAGACTGCTTCCACCCAGTCCTCTCAGGCTGCCTCTCAGTCCTCCCAGACTGTAACACTCACCAGCCCACCTGGCTGTCTTCTTACCTGGAAATTTTCCCGGCAGTGTTCTTCTCCTGCTGTCCTCTGCTCCCGTGCCACTGGTCAGGACACCTCTGTGTCATGAAGAGAGACCCTTCTGCACTTGAGCTTCCAGACCCGAGGTCAACCCCCCCAGACTAGGGGGCTACCTTCAAGGGTCTCCAACAGCCTCCCAACACCCCATCTCCATCTTCTACCTGAACTCCACTGCCCCAGCTGGGCTGATGTATTTGAGGGGGCCTGCCCCCTGCTAACCCATCTGTTGGGGATTGGTCAGGGCCCTCATGAATACTCCAGGCAGCTCCTTCTTACCTCCACTCTCGTTCTTCTAGAATCTTCTCCAGGTTTCTAGAAGTAGGGGGAGGTATCAGAGATGCTGCCTGTGAGTCATACCAGCCTCCCTGAGTCACCCCCCTGACCCAGATAAAAACACAGTTTGCCTACTCTAACAAAAACGTAATACTACTGTCATAAACAGGTGTGACCAGAACTGTGTGGACTGCAACAGAGTGAACCAAAATGTATGTAGGTGAAAAAGTAATGTAATTTATTAGGATAAGTGAACACAAATATAAATGCACCTCCAATACCAAACAGTGTAAAGCAAATCAACAACCAGTGACCCACAAAGAACAACAATCTAAACTAGTATATACAGCAAAAGGGAATATGAGAATCGTAATCGTAGCCAGGCCAGGGTCATAAACGGGATATCAGCAGATGGGGACAAGGAGAAAAACAGGACAGGGAGAAGGTGGAAGGGATCAGGCTGCAGGGCAGGGGTACAGGACAACAGGAGGGACAGGAACAGGTTCAGGTTCTTAGGATCAAAGGATACAGGTCAGGGCTCAAGGACAATACCATGGCAAGTGTGTGAGTGCTTGCTGGGTATAAAATACACATAACCTGCAATTAGTCTCAGGTGACGCCTGATTGGAGTAGATGATGTGGACTCCAGATTACTAGGAGACACCCGCTGGTGGACACTAGTACTGCGGCCCAGAGATCAGACAGTACCACCAGCAGGTGAAACCTTTCCTGACAGCTCCAGACTGCCAGGAGGCACCAGCTGCTGGACACCAGTACTGTGGCCCAAAGATCTGACAGCGCCACCAGCAGGTGAAACCTTTCCTGACAACTACCTATTCTAGCACACTAGAGGGTGCTACACTCATATACACACTAAATATAGAGCCGTTTATTCAGAGCCACTGGTTTATAGACCAGGAAGAGCGATGTGTATTATTTCATGCATAAATGTACCATGTAAAATAAATGAGCTGTCAACAACCCAAAAATGCAACAAAAATGGTGTTAGCATCATTTCTGGCACCACACAGCAATACACATTTGTTGACAAGAAGCGTTGGGATGTCATTCAGAGTAAATGTCACTGCATCGCACTAACACGACACATGCATTGCCGCACATAGCACAAATGGGCTCTTAATATAGAGCCATTTATCAAACTCTTCACAAAAGTGTGCTATGTGTTTTTCCGTCTTTTTACAATTGCAAGCCGCAATAAAAATGACTGTCTCTGCGGGCACCTTGTACTTTTTAAAGCTTTATTCGTCTCATTTATCTAAGAGGCTGAAAAAAGAAGTGCGTTTTTTCTGATAAAAACAAATTATATTCGAACTCATAGATACATAGAAAAGCGACGGCAGAAAAAGACACAGTCTGCCCACTTTTTTTTTTTTTTTTCATAGTGGAAAACTGAAGTTTGGATCTGATTGGTGCCTATAGAGCAGCCCATTCTAAACGCTCCGGTAAATGATGACAGTGAGCTGAGGGAGGCGCTGGTGGAGGATCAGGAGAGAAGGCAGTGACACCAATCCTTGGGGAAGAGAAGGAAAGACAAACAGTGTGAGCACGCTCAGGAAGACCGGATGGGGTGTATATACACTGACTGGCCTCTGCAAACTCCCCTGCAATAAGAGGAGCCGGGGAGGAAAAGTACAGCCATTCTATAGGAAGCAACTATAGGCTTGTCATCCAATGTTACCGCTTTTCAAAGGGTTAAGGAAGAGCCCCGGCTTAAACAAAACACTTTCTACAGCGTCTATTAGCTTTTTTCTGATTCAATGTCAAAGTGTAAACATTTAATCTTAACCACTTTAATACCGGGCACTTTCACCCCCCTTCCTGCCCAGGCTAATTTTCAGCGCTGTCACACTTTGAATGACAATTGCGCAGCCATGCGACGCTGTACCCAAATGAACATTTTATCATTTTTTTGAGACAGATAGAGCTTTCTATTGGTGGTATTCAATCACCACTGTTTTTTTTTATTTATTTGCTATAAAAATGAAAAAGCCTGAAAATTCTGAAAAAAAATAAAGTTTTTCTTAGTTTTAGAAATCTTTGCAAATAAGTAACTTTTCTCCTTCACTGATGTGAGCTGATAGGCTGCACTGATGAGGCGGCTCTGAAGGGCACTGACGAGGTGGCACTGAGGAGGCACTAATATGCAGCACTGATATGCGGCACTGATAGCTGGCACTGAGAGGCACTGATGAGGTGGCACTAATATGCAGCACTGATAGCTGGCACTGATGAGGCGGCACTGAGAGGCACTGATGAGGTGGCACCAGGGTTGCCAACCTCCCGCAGCATTTTTTACTGACAAAACATGGCGAATTTACTGGCGGAGAACTTTTTTTTTACTGACAGCCTGAGAAATTACAGAACTCCTATTCAAAATTAACACAGTGAATATTTGAACAGCATAAACATGATATGGAAACACTGACAATACCTATAACAAAGTAATTTGCTTGATTTACACTTAGAAAGTCAACACAGCATGAAACGATCTGCCCCCCGATATTTACTGGCAGTTGTAAGAAAAAAAAAATCACAGATTTTTACAAACTGCCAGTAAATTTACTGGGGGTTGGCAACCCTGGGTGGCACTAATATGCAGCACTGACAGCTGGCACTGATGGGCACTGAAAGGCATCAATGCTGAGCACTATTGGGGCTGCACTGATGATCATTTCCTCGATTATCTGTGCAGGTCTCCCCTGTGAAGAAATGCCACTGATCGGCTCTCCTCTCCTCACACGCTGTCAGTGTGAGGAGAGGAACGCCGATAAGCGGCATTTCCTTGTTTACATGTGATTAGCTGTGATTGGACAAAGCTGATCACATGGGTAAAGAGCTGCGTCATCAGCTCTTTATCAAGATCGGGGATGCGCAGTGCCACGCTTTACATCTACATACAATACATCTTTGAGAGCCTCCATAGTAGAAGCACATGCATTATAATGGATAGGCAGAGGGCAGGTGAGCCTGGAGGGAGCCCACCCCTCCGTAAAGGCACAGGGGTACACTGGACACCCATCATAAAGCACAATGGTAGCAAAGGTGTCCAGCGCGTCCCCTCACCAGTATTCCAACAGTACAAACAATGGGCCACTCCCCCACCTATAACTGGCCTTCGCAGCAAGGAGCACATGGAAGGGCGACACATGTCAAACAAAACCAAAGGAAATTCCCAGCTCAACTCGCCAGCCTGCCTACTACCAACTAAGTTAACCTGTCCTTCCAAACTCACCTGCCCTCTGCCTATCCATTGTAATGCATGTGCTTCTACTATGGATCGATTTCAAGTTGTATAGAGTTATGACTGCGAATAATAATAGGGTGCCTTGTCGCAGCCTCTGCAGCTTACCCATGCTAACGAAACCCCCGTTTTTAACGCTAAATGTTAGACAGGTTCATTCGGTCGCTAGCAGGCAGGCTGACGAGTTGAGCTGGGAATTTCCTTTGGTTTTGTTTGACATGTGTTGCCCTTCCATGTGTTCCTTGCTGCAAAGGCCAGTTATAGGTGCGGGAGGTGGCCATTTGTTTGTGCTGCTGAACTCCTGCAGCATCTTTGAAACCCCTTCCTTGTCTACAAGCACTCCAGCAATGGCTGCGCAGCATTTCTCAGTATGGGTATCCTGATGGAGAACAGTGGACCATGCCTGCATCATATGTATGGAGCGCCCTCCTACATAGGCTGTAAAGTAAATGTGTAAAATTGTTTCGTTTGGTCTGCTCAAGACTCCACAGGCTTAATGTTTGATTACCTCCCGCTGACTCTAGGAGAAGCTTCTGGAGATAAAAGGTGGGAGGATGCAAATACCCGGCCTGAATATTTAGTATGGCCTATCCAATCCCTGGGGAGGTGTCCCCACATGATGAATGGGTTCCGGTTATGTACGCTGGAGTCCAGAGGAGAGGGTTCTTTTTTCCTATGTGGGAATGGATCAGGGAGCTCCAGGGGCTGCTTGCCCTGGAGCACTCCTGGGCTGGGCGCCGGACTTCCGTTGGGGTTGTGTCTATGGACTGTTTACGCTTGAGACCCCGTGAGTAAAGCCTCCTCTCTTGAGCTGCAGGTTTCTTGATCTCAGGCCATGAAATGTGGACAACCTCAGTCTTCTACGACTTGTTCTGCCTTTTTGGTGCATGCAATAATGCTAATGCGCGTGGGGTGATTAGGGTGTGCCCAGGCACACCCAGCACACCCTGTGCGCACACCTGTGAGTGCTACTGACAAGGAAGAAGTGTTCTACAATTCCATCTTGGAGTATACTACATCACTCCCTGTTCCCCTCCCAATTTCTACCAGCAATAAATCTACAAAAAGACACCCCTATAGGGCGTACACACGGTCGGACTTTGTTCGGACATTCCGACAACAAAATCCTAGGATTTTTTCCGACGGATGTTGGCTCAAACTTGTCTTGCATACACACGGTCACACAAAGTTGTCGGAAAATCCGATCGTTCTGAACGCGGTGACGTAAAACACGTACGTCGGGACTATAAACGGGGCAGTAGCCAATAGCTTTCATCTCTTTATTTATTCTGAGCATGCGTGGCACTTTGTCCGTCGGATTTGTGTACACACGATCGGAATTTCCGACAACGGATTTTGTTGTCGGAAAATTTTATCTCCTGCTCTCCAACTTTGTGTGTCGGAAAATCCGATGGAAAATGTGCGATGGAGCCCACACACGGTCGGAATTTCCGACAACATGCTCCGATCGGACATTTTCCATGGGAAAATCCGACCGTGTGTACGGGGCACTAGACTGTTTACTGAGCCAGAGTGGAGGGGTGACACCTGTGTGCCTGGCTGCCTTTGCACTGATTAGAGAAAGAATCTGTGTAATCTCATAGCGGCTCCTCCGGGGGGGGAACGCAACATGTATTATAAGAAACACCTGTAGTTTACAGTGGAAACTTGTGCTATAGGGACAACAGGAGCACAGTTGGGAGGCTGGGACAGAGTGTTGTCACAAAGGAAGTGCCCGTACAAGTTTTGTGGCAGGATCACCAGGGATTAGTTCATTGAAAGCTGCAGATATTAAAATGATTTTAAATGATCTCAGAAAACAGACTGAAACTTCAGTCCCTGGACCCGGCCCCTCCAACCCCCCCACTGGCATGTACGCAAATGTGCCAATGGGCTCTACCTGGCCTTCAGGACCTGGCAGTGACCTGCAAAACATCTTTGTACGTTTCCCATGATTGCGCTCTTTTTTATGCGTGCATGTGGAAAATCCACACAAAAAAGTCAAGAGTACTTTTTTTGTAACTGTGGGAGGGCCAAGTTCAAATATTTAGCATTTATGGGGTACACCTTAACCGCTTAGTGACCGCCCCACGCACATATACTCCGTCAGGGCGGCCGCTCTCTGCCAGATCACGTACCTAGTACAGCGGCGGGTACCGCAGACTTCATGTCCGACTGCGTCCGCCAATTAGACAGTACAGAGGCAGAACAACAATCTGCCTATGTAAACAAGGCAGATTGTCATTCTCTCTCTTGTCATTCTCTCAGAGGGGATAGTATTGATCCTGTGTTTCTGCTAAGCAGGAACACGGATCTTTGCCTTCCTCCAGTCAAAGCACCTTCCCAACAGTTAGTAAGCCCAACTTAGGCACACATTTAACCCTTTGATCGCCCCTGATGTTAACCCCATCCCTACCAGTGTCGTTAGTACAGTCATAGTGCATAAAAGTGCATTTTTTTAGCACTAATCACTGTATTAGCGTCACTGGTCCCCAAAAAGTGTGAAAATTGTCAGTTAGGTGTCCGACTTGTCCATCGCAATATCGCAGTCTCGATATAAGTCGCTGATCACCACCATTACTAGTAAAAAAAAGAAATAAATACAAATATACCATAATTTGTAGACGCTATAACTTTTGCGCAAATTAATTAATATACGTTTATTGGGATTTTTTTTACCAAAAATATGTAGCAGAATACATATTGGCCTAAATTGATGAAGAAATTAGATTTTTTTTTACATTTTATAGCAGGAAGTAAAAAACATTGTTTTTTGTTTTTCTTTGTTTATAGCGCAAAAAATAAAAACCGCAGACGTGATCAAATACCACCAAAGGGAACCTCTATTTGTGAGAAAAAAAGGACAAAAATTGTATTTGGGTACAGCGTCACACAGCCGCACAATTGTCAGTTAAAGTAATGCAGTGCTGTATCGCAAATAATGGCCTGGTCATGAAGGGGGATAAACCTTCCGAAGCTGAAGTGGTAGATTCTAGTGGTTGGGTTCTACTTTAAAATTTACATAACGGTCCACAGAGTTAACACATCACTATTCAATTACATAATTGTAACAGCTGCCTGGTTTACTGTACAATCTGCATTAGTCTGCAGCGACATGAGAAAATCTTCTCTCCTGAGAACTGTCACCTTCTCTCCTCTCTGATAAAACCGCACCGAATATTTTAGCGCACTCGTCTGAATATCAAACACATCCGAGATTCTCGAGAGAACGGACACTGGAACCAGCCGCTGTACAGCAGTGATGGCAGGATTTGTAGGACAGGCAATTAGGGATGAGTCCGAACGTAAGATCGACTCGAACATCGGGTGTCTGCCCATTTGGCGATTACCAAACTTTATGGGGCATTTGCAGCAAATTTGAGCGCTGAGGAACACCCCATAATGCACTGCGAGACCGGCGAGAACGGCATGCCCCCCCCCCCAGTCCATACTAGGCCCTTCGGGTCTGGTATAATTTTAAAGGGAACTCTATGCCAAAAAAAAAAAATTGGTGTGGGGACCCCCCAAAATCCTTACCAGACCCTTATCCGAGCAAGCAGCCTAGCAGGCCAGGATGGGGGGGGACGGACGAGCAAGCGCCCCCCCCCTCCTCCTGAACCATACCAGGCTGCTTGCCCTCAACATGGGGAGGGTGCTTTGGGGTCCCCCCCAAAGCACCTTGTCCCCATGTTGATGGGGACAAGGGCCTCCTCCCCACAACTCTGGCCGGGTGATTGTGGGGGTCTGTGGCCGGGGGGCTTATCGGAATCTGGAAGCCCCTTTAGCAAGGGGCCCCCAGATCCTACCCCCATGTGAATGGGTAGGGGTACATTGTCCCGCAGTGTCCATCCATCTTCAATCACGACGTAGACGGACCCGAAAAATTTAAAAAAAATACTCCGCCTCCATGGGACGGTCCCGTCGACTGCTGTATTTTCGCTGTGACAGCTGTTATATATAGGCAAGGGCGGGCCACCCGGTAATATAACCGAATGACCCAGTCACTTCTGACGTCATACCCATTCACATGTGGGGCCAGGATCTGGGGGCCTCCTTGTTAAAGGAGGCTTCCAGATTCCAATAAGCCCCCCGCCGGCAGACCCCCACAACCAATGGCCAGGGTTGTGGGGACGAGGCTCTTGTCCCTATCAACATGGGGACAAGGTGCTTTGGGGGGGACCTCAAAGCACCTTCCCCATTGTGAGAGCAAGCGGCCTGGTATGGTTCAGGAGGAGGGGGGGTGTTCGCTCGTCCCTCCCCTTTCCTGGCCTGCCAGGCTGCTTGCTCAGATAAGGGTCTGGTTTAGTATGCTTGCTTGCATAAGGGTCTGGTATGGATTTTGGGGGGGACCCCACGCCATTTTTTTTTTACATTTTGGCATGGAGTTCCCCTTAATATCCATACCAGACCCGAAGGTGTGCCACTTTACAGGCATACTAAGGACACCCACCAGGTACGATATTTAAAGGAATATTTCATTTTTATTGTTTCACTTTAAGCATTATTAAAATCACTGCTCATGAAAAAACGGTTGTTTAAAAAACTTTTTTTCGCATTGATCCTTGTCCCCTGGGGCAGGACCCAGGTCCCCAAACACTTTTTATGGCAATAACTTGCATATAAGCCTTTAAAATTAACACTTGATTTTTTACATTCGTGTCCCATAGACTTTAATGGTGTTTGCACATTTTTTTTGCCTGTTTGCATGTTCTGGTGCGAACCGAACCGGGGGTGTTCTGCTCATCCCTACAGGCAATGAAATTTATGGGCAAAAAATTACTTTTCCTCTCCGATAAGGTATTTTTCCTCCCCATTAGATGGTGCTCAGCTTCCAGTCCAGCATAAGAGCTTTAACCACTTACCATCCGTAGGACATCCATGGGGTTGAGGTCAGGACACTGTGCAGGCCAGTCAAGTTCCTCCACCCCAAACTCGCTCATCCATATCTTTATGGACCTTGCTTTGTGCAGTCATGTTGGAACAGAAAGGGACCATCCCCAAACTCTTCCCACAAAGTAGGGATCATGAAATTGTCCAAAATGTCTTGGTATGCTGACGCCTTAAGAGTTCCCTTCACTTCACAAGCCCAACCCCTGAAAAACAACCCCACATCATAATCCCCCCCTCCACCAAATGATTTGGACCAGTGCACAAAGCAAGGTCCATAAAGACATGGATGAGCCAGTTTGGGGTGGAGGAACTTGACTGACCTGCACAGAGTCCTGACCTCAACCCAGTGGAACAACTTTGGGAGACTTTGAGCCAATCCTTCTCGTCCAACATCAGTGCCTGACCTCACAAATGCTCTTCTGGAAGAATGGTCAAACATTCCCATAGACACATTCCTAAACCTTGTGGACAGCCTTCCCAGAAGAGTTGAAGCTGTTATAGCTGCAAAGCCAACTCAATATTGAACCTTACGGACTAAGACTGAGATGCTATAAAAGTTCATGTGCATGTAAAGGCAGGTGTCCCAATACTTTTGGTAATATAGTATATGTATAAAGAGAATTTAAAAAAGAAAATACATAGGCAGGAGACGACTAATGCTGTGTTGAGGGGGTGGAGTGATTGCAATCAGGTACAGAGCTCCCTCTAATGGCAAAACTGTAAATTTCTGTATATAAAACAATAACAAAAATATGGAAGAACAATCATGTAAGAATTACAAAGTGTATCAAAACCCAAGAAAAAAAATGTCATATATTGCAGCTTATCAGTCCTTAGATACGATATAACTCACCTTCTCTCACGTGGCTGGCAATGTTTCTTGGCTGCATATGGTCTCCAGCTGATAACATCATAGGCACATGTGATTTCCAAGTAAAGCTTCCATCTTACATGTATATGCCCTCCATGTGCTCCTTACTGTGAAGGCCAGTTATGGGTGTGGGCGGTGGCTAGTGTTTTGTTAGTGTTTTGTTCCATGTTTCCTGTCTTTCTTTCTTGGCCTGACTTATGTGTACCACCAACCTTGCCTGCCTGTTTGGATTTGCCTGTCTGCTGCCTGCCTTGACCCCTGACCTGTATTCTGGTTTTCCGTCATCTCAGCTGTGTTCCAGCCTGCTATGATGAGGACTACAGTCCTGCTGCCTGGTCTAGCCAGCTTTTCATCCAGTACGTTCATGCATGGAGGTCTGCAGTCCTGCTGCTTCACCTGTCTGCTGTTCCTGTGGTGATCTCTGGGTCCAAGTTCCTGCCTGCACTGGTGTACTCCGCAGTCCTCGTTCTTCTCTGTTGCATGGTCCTTCTTGTCTATATATCACTTAAAATATTTTGGCACTCAACCACTTCTGCAAGTGCAAAATAATCTCCACATATTATAATTGAATGCATCGAATGGTCACAACCTGGGGTGAGCATGCAGCTAAGTACTGTACAAACCTCCATGAGGGGGTTCCTGGAGGGATGTTGGCTGGCCCTTAAATTTCATGTCCTAAGGCACATAAGTGGGCCAAATCCGGGCTTTATCATGGGGCCCTCACATCCAGTTTTGCAGCCAAACCTGGCGGAACTCCATTTCCCACCGCCTCTGCCTCTCGCCCTCCACTCTCCACGCCCCACTCCCCGCTAACACTTATAAACACAGAAGCCTTCTGTGTTTGCAAGGGACAGCTTTGCTTTCAGCAGCTCTTGGATCTAACAGATCTCTGCATGCACTCACGGCAGGGCACGGATCTCCAGAGAGAGAGAACAATTTCCTTGCAACACGAGGCAGAGCCGCCTATAGAGGGAGGTACTAGAGCCAGGCTAGGTAGGAGAGAGTAGAGATGTTAAGAAGCTTGAGGGGGGAGGGGTTGCCCACTGTGCATAGCGCACCCCTAAACCCTGCACACAGCGCAGCTTTGAACTCTGCATTCTGTACATAATGCACCCCTGAACTCTGCATGTAGTGAACCCCTGAACTCTGCACTCTGTATGCAGTGCACCCCTGAACTCTGCACTACGTATGCAGTGCACCCCTGAACTCTGCACTACGTATGCAGTGCACCCCTGAACTCTGCACTACGTATGCAGTGCACCCCTGAACTCTGCACTCCGTATGCAGTGCACCCCTAAACTCTGCACTCTGTATGCAGTGCACCCCTAAACTCTGCATGCAGTGCACCCCTGAACTCTACACTCTGTATGCAGTGCTCCCCTGAACTCCCTGCATAGGGCAACCCTGGAACTTTACCCTGTACACAGCACACTCCTGAACTCTGCACTGTGCATAGGGCACCCATGGATCTGCACTTTGTACATAGAGCACCCCTGAACCCTACACTCTATACGTTGCATGCTGCTGAACTCTGCACTCTGTACGTAGCGTACCCCAGATACAACGGGCCCTTTGAGGGCAACCATACTGCTGATGGGGCCAGCAATGAAATTGAGTCTGATACCCCTGCCCTAGGGGAATACACTTCACCTGCTCACTTTTGGGTTCACTATGCTAACATTTATTGGTTGCATACATTTATTTATTTTTTTTACTATATTTTTCTTTATGTACATCAGATGATCCTGCTAGTAACACACTTCCCAGGGTGCCAACACTCACTCACTGTACTGTATCCATGGAGGAGCAAGGTTGTCCCCCCTACACAGGACTACAGAACTCTTCTCCATAGCACAAGAAGAAAGTGTTTCCTAGGTAATCTAGACATGGCTGATAACACTGCTTGAGAAAACACAGAAGAGCGCACAGGAACTTATGAGCTCATTTGATTTGGCAGGATTCAAGGTATTTTATTAAACACATATAACAAAACACTTTAATAGAATGTTTAAAAGATCAAAAAGTGAAAAAATAAGAGAAGTTCATTATCAGGCTGTACATATTCTTTAAAGTTAAGGCAAAATGTACTTTATGGTAAACAGTGCAAAATTATTAAATACGCACCCCCCCCCCCCCCCCCCCCCACAATTACACTGTGGTTTCTCTTTTAAAGAAACACAAGCTGTTATTCTTCAGCAAGGACACTAGGGAGCAGCAAAGCACCCTACATCCAACAAAAAACACCGATTGGTAAAATATTGCCAGGCTTGTATCAGTGAAAACACACTGCGGTTGTCCCCTTCTGTATGATGCCGGCGTTCAAATGCGGCAAGCTGCCTCCAATTTGATTTCTAGAGTTTTTTTTATTCTTGACAAAAGAGCCGTTAGAGCCGCTATCTGATGTACAGAAGGTTTTATTTAACAAGGAAGCGCAAAAGTGCGGAAACCAAGAGCAACTTATCGGATCTCGGTTTACCACCGTTAGATCTGTACATGGCAGAATTCAATTCGTTAACAATATGGATTGTCACTGTCATATTACTGAACCTCATACAGCTTTGACAATGACCTTGGGCCTTCCTTATCCACATTTTTTGTAAAGACTGTCTGCGCGTCAGCCAATCGTATTCTCCCTTTTACTTTTTACTTTTAAACACAAACATTTTTAAATTAGGAAAGACAATAAAAGCTTTTGGTCATTTTTTGTTACAAAAAGTTAAAAAACATCCTAGAATACACAGCCTAGAATGCATATTGTTCACAGTGACTGAGATATATATATATCTATAGATATAGAGATATAGATATATATATATATATATATATATATATATATATATATATATATATATATATATATATACACACACACACATACATACAGTGCCCTGTAAAAGTATTCACCCCCCCCCCTTGGCATTTTTCGTGTTTTGTTGCCTCACAACCTGGAATTAACATGGATTGTTTGAGGATTTGCATCATTTAATTTACAGAACACAACTTTGAAGATTTTTTTTTTTTATTTTATTTTTATTTATTGTGAAGCAAACAACAAATAGGACAAAATAACAGAAAAAGTCAATGTGCATAACTATTCACCCCCTCTAAAGTCAATACTTTGTAGAGCCACCTTTTGCGGCAAACACAGCTCCAAGTCTCTTTGGATAAGTCTCTATGAGCTTGCCACATCTTACCACTGGGATTTTTGCCCATTCCTCCTTGCAAAACTGCTCCAGCTTCTTCAAGTTGGATGGTTTGTGTGAACAGCAATTTTTAAGTCTGACCCCAGATTTTCTATTGGATTGAGGTCTGTGCTTTGACTAGGTCATTCCAACACATTTTCATGTTTCCCCTTAAACCACTCAAGTGTTGCTTTAGCAGTGTGTTTGGGGGTCATTGTCCTGCTGGAAGGTGAACCTCCGTCCTAGCCTCAAATCACACACAGAGTGGTGCAGGTTTTGCTCAAGAATATCCCTGTATTTAGCACCATCCATCTTTCCCTCAACTCTGACCAGTTTCCCAGTCCTGACTGCTGAAAAACATCCCCACAGCATGATGTTGCCACCACCAGGTTTCACGGCGGGGATGGTGTTCTTTGGGTGATGTGATATGTTGGGTTTGCGCCAGACATAGTGCTTTCTTCGATGGCCAAAAAGTTCAATTTTAGTCTCATCAGAAAAGAGCACCTTCCTCCATACATTTTGGGAGTCTCCCGCATGCCTTTTCGCAAACTCAAAACGCGCCTTTTTTTTTTTTTTGCTAAAAGTAATGTCTTTCTTCTGGCCACTCTGCGGTAAAGCTCAACTCTATGGAGCGTACGACTTATTGTCGTCCTATGTACAGATACTTCAGTCTCTGCTGTGGAACTCTGCAGCTCCTCCAGGGTTACCTTAGGTCTCTGTGCTGCCTCTCTGATTAATGCCCTCCTTGCCCGGTCCGTGAGTTTTGGTGTGCGGCCGTCTCTTGGCAGGTTTGTTGTTGTGCCATGTTCTTTCCATTTGGTTATGATAGATTTGATGGTGCTCCTAGGGATCATCAAAGATTTGGATATTATTTTATAACCTAACGCTGACTTGTACTTCTCAACAACATTGTCCATTACTTGTTTGGAGAGTTCCTTGGTCTTCATGGCAGTGTTTGGTTAGTGGTGCCTCTTGCTTAGGTGTTGCAGCCTCTGGGGCCTTTCAAAAAGATGTGTATATGTAATGACAGATCATGTGACACTTAGATTGCACA